>NW_006777513.1:965355-986907 GCF_000442215.2 Lipotes vexillifer
CACGGGCCTCTCACTGTTGTGGCCTCTCCCGTTGCGGAGCACAGGCTCCGGATGCTCAGGCTCAGCGGCCATGGCTCACGGGCCCAGCCGCTCCGCGGCATGTGGGATCTTCCCGGACCGGGGCACGAACCTGTGTCCCCTGCATCGGCAGGTGGACTCTCAACCACTGCCCCACTAGGGAAGCCCAGCCTTTTGTATTTTGAGCTGAGAAAAAGAGGATTGAGGCAAGGTAGGTTCACCACAAATAGAAGTGCTCATAAGGTGCCCACTCCCCAAATTCCCGAGCACATCGAGCACACAGGGCAAATGTGGGAAGCTGGAGGGATGGAAAATGTAACCCAAGGATGAAAGGAGGGTACAATGGGTGTATTTATCAACCTCAAACTAAGCACTGAAGAATTTGTTTTCCCAGATCTTGACCATAATGGAAAAATCTTTCATTATCAGAAATGAGATCTAATAAATGGTTCCTTTTTTTTCACTACTGGCATTTTTTTTTTTGACATACAAAAAGCTGTGTATAATAAATGTATACAATTTGACAAGTTTGGAGATAAGTATACTTCCATGAAACCATCACCACGATCTATGCCACAAACCTATCCATAACCTCCAAAATTTCCTTCTGCCCTCTTTTATTATTTTGTAATAAGAACACAGAACAAATTTATCCTCTTAGAAATTTTAAAAATAATAAGTGGTTCTTTATAGGTCAGGTAAGTGAGTTAAATGGAGGACTGAGGGCTAAATGACTGTCAAGTGTATGGAATCACTGTTGAAGTCTGAATAACAATATGAGAATCCAATCCAATCCAATATGAGTCAGTGTCTTCTTTCAGGACAAACTGCAAGGAGGTAATTTCTTTTTAAAATTAAACTAAAAGCTCAATTCCTTGGTTCAAAGTATCCTATCTCCCTTTTTCTGAAGGCAATTTGGCATGCTTAAAAGTTCAATAAAAGATTATATTAAATCACATTGGAGCTTCAATACTAGGCTTTATTAATCAATAATTATTTGCTGACTATCCACTATGTCTCAGGCACTGTATGAGGCACAGGGGATACTAGAGCAAACAAGAAAGAACATCATCTCTGCTTTCCTAACTTGTAGTTATCTCCCAATTAGCAACAGAATCTTTGAGAATGACATGGATTTAGCTCTCATTTCAGAATCTGTAGAAAGTATAGCTCCAAATTTCTGGTAGTGTGTGTCTGGGATTCTGACGTAATCATAAATGTTATACTTGGAGAGAAGGTCTGAGTTATAAAAAGATGAAACATATGCCTCTATCCATCTCCATTAAGAACACAGACATGTTGGAATTGTGCAAATAGTTAAGAACAGTTCTACTAAACTTGACTTGTCTCTTATATTTTGGACTGAGTATATCACCTTTGGAGATCATTGCTTTTTTTTTTTTTAACATCTTTATTGGAGTATAATTGCTTTACATTGTTGTGTTAGTTTCTGCTCTATAACAAACTGAATCAGCTATACGTATATTTATATCCCCATATCCCCTCCCTCTTGCGTCTCCCTCCCACCCTCCCTATCCCACCCCTCTAGGTGGTCACAAAGCACCGAGCTGATCTCCCTGTGCTATGCGGCTGCTTACCACTAGCTATCTATTTTACATTTGGCAGTGTGTATATGTCCATGCCACTCTCTCACTTCATCCCAGCTTACCCTTCCCCCTCCCCGTGTCCTCAAGTCCATTCTCTATGTCTGCGTCTTTATTCCTGTTCTGCCCCTAGGTTCTTCAGAACCCTTTTTTTTTTTTTAATTCCATATATATGTGTGATCACTGCCATTTTAAATAAAGCTGTGGGAGCTTGTGAAATTATTTATCCTCTGAGCCTCGGTTTCCTAGTCTGTAAAACTGGGATAATACCTACCTTACAGAGTAGTCATATGACTAAGTATAATATCAGTCTAGTGCTGGGTGTACAGTTGATCCTCAAAATGGTTGATTTTTTGCCATTAAGCGGCTGATTGATGAAGCGGCAATTCTTCTGTATTTGGAAATATTCACACCTGAGGGGCTGGAATGAGTAATTACCGACAGAGATGATGTAGAGACAAATCATTCATCAGGAAGGACTAAAACACATCTGTACTGCTTTCCAACTCTGAGATTCTATAAAAGCCTTGATTGGATGTTGCCATGGAACTACGTTTCTTCTTTCTTAATAAGCGAGTGTGGACACCCAATCTCCTTTAGAGGTTCAGATGGGCCTAGTTGTTTATTAAGCGCCTGACTTGGGAGGCACATTCCAGGTGCCTCTAATACATTATGTCATTCAATCCTCCCAACACCCTAGTAGGAAAGGGATTTTAAAGATGTGAAAAAAGCCTCAGCAATATAAAAATTCAATGTAAATTCAGTATAATATTTAATGTAAAAATTTAAAAAAAATTTCAATATCAGCTCAATGAGTGAAGGAGTGAGAGTCTGAACTCAAGACTTTCTACTAATTCAAATCCACATCTTTCCCTCTCTTCAGTATTCAGTTAAGATGTGGTTAAATTGGAACTTGATTCATTTGGCAGAAGGGGCCATAAGTAAGGGGTATTTTTAAACTTTTAGCCCTTGGTAACCAAATTCTGCATATCCACTGCTAATTTCATGTCAGCAAGGGCCACCTGTGTTTCTTGCTGTTGCTGAGGCTACTTGGACAGTATTTTGCCCATTGGGTTCTGGGAGCACAGGTGTGGGAGCTAGAGTAAAAGCCAAAAAATCTAATGACTTTGAACTCCCAAAGCATGGGGCTCTGGGCTCTCAAGCTCTCAACTGAAGACACAGTGGAAATAATGAGAAGCAGCTGCATTGTTTTCCATCACTTTTAGGTTTATAAGCGTTCAGGGCAAAGGAGGTCATTGTAAATCATGTATTTTGTAAGTCACTGGTGTATTAGAAGAGACTTTTAAGTATTTGTCATGTCATGGTTGAATATGAAATGTAAATTGCATTTAAATTTTCTCATCAAGCCTGAAGAAAACAATTTTGCCCAGAGGTGTCCATCTGTAAGTTAAGCAAACCAGGCACCAGCTATATTTCATAACAGGCTGGAGAGATACCCCAGAAAACAAGGGCGCTCTGGCAGAAGTGCTAATTCTCATTAGGTCAACGGTGGATGGGAAGAATTCCTCTGTGAGCCTTTGCAGCCCATTTAGCCACAGAGCAAGCTCAGTATAAAGTTCTCTTTTCCTAAGTGACCAACAGAGGCTGAAAAAGTTGAAAACAAAGGAAACCAGCTCTCTTTTCAAAGGTCAGCTGGGCTCTGGTTGTTAAACCCACAACATCTAGCAGATTATATTTAGACACTATTTTGCATACTGAACTCTAGTTTTGCATGAAACATTTGTAGCACGGAAGGAATTATGTGTAGAACACAAAATCCTCAAACAAAATAATTTCTACTGCCTCTGTGTAAGAAGTAAACGGATCCTACTCCAGTATTTGCTATGATCTGTGTGTTGTTGGGATCTTGTGCAGATGCTATGGAAATGCCAGGACCCCAAAAGAGCATAATTTCCACTAGTACTACAAAAATGACCCCACTTAGCACAGTGAATTGATTGATCTCTGCCCTGTAATTTGGCAGAAGTCTCGAAGGCCTCCCATCTCTCTCACTGTTCTTTCTTATGAAATGCAGTTGGCTCAAAGAGCTTGTGTTAGAGAGTATTAAAGAAATGCAGTGGTTGAGCTAAAAGCTAAAGCATGTATTTAAAGCAGCACATTTTTTTAGAATTATAATATCAAGTGATGTTTCATTTCTAGTGTAAGTTTAGGAATGTGAAATGGTTAACCAGCCTCAATTGGTAGCATGCCATTTATTTTATTTCTCAGTGAGAGACTATCATTTGTTATCCATTGCAAATTTATTCTGAGGCTCCAAAGGTAAGCAGAGGAAAAAAATGTTTAGTGTCTAGGTCACGTTTGAATTGGCTAGGAAATCACAGAAGCAAAACAGATGAGTTGTTACCAGATTTGGTATTTTCATCATTTGGAATACGTCTAAACTCATTACTGTTCTTACTGCACTTTTCATCAGAGGAATTATATACACAAATTACATACCACAGTGATCTGAATATTAGAGAGCTGAGATCCACGCTTCCCTATTTGCTGATGGGCGGTGAGCTGTCAAGGAGGCAAAGAACCCTGCCAGTGAATGAGGGGAATAATGTTTTGTTTCAAGTTGTATTGTTTTCTTCCATACCTGGGCTACGCAATTACTCTCCAATGTCTTTGACAGTCTCCCTACTTACTTTAAAGATGTAGTCCTTCTTTGCCTGCCATTTCATCACAGCTGCCCTCACCCCCCGCCCTCAGCCACCCAGCACACACCTATTCAGATTCTACCTTCTATAAATCCCAGATCAGATTGCAAGTTCTTTGTGATGCTGTCTCAGCTAGTACAGCCAGCATCATTAAAATTTCTACATATAAAACTTTTTTCCAAATCACCAAGCCACTTATACTCTATGGCATTCACTGAGTTTTTCCCCAGTGAATCTAATAGCCTCTTTTAGTTTCCAGTCTTATCAATATCTCTGCATCATTTAGCATCATTCACCAGACCTCTGTGCCCATGCCTATTGTGATTCTGTCCTCTCTTGTTGCCCCTTATCTCTGTTAATGCTCTTTCTCGGGTCCCCTGCTGTCTTCCCTTCCTTTCCACAACATTTGTTCATTCATTCATGAAACAAACATTTACGGGGCACTTATCAAGTTCCAGGCTAGACGCTGAGGATCTGCAGATACAATGATGAACAAGGTGTGCTCCTCCTCCATCAAGAAGTTTACAGTCTAAAGTAGAAGAAAGGTCAGCAGATCAGCAATTGTTGCTTGATGATTCCTTTTGTAGACATGTGTGAAGTCTACTGCTAATGAGAGCACAGAGGAAAGGGTTCTAAAATCCAGGTAGGAGAAGGAACCAAGGAAGGCTTCCTAGAGAAGGTGACCATTTAGCTGAGTCTTGATGAAGGGGTAAAACTTATTCAGATGAAGGAGAGAGTGTTTTTCAGACACAAGGAACAGAATGTGACAAGACATAAACAAATGGAATAGCACGCTGGGGAAATAAGGAGCTTGTGGATTGGGAGGCAGTGTGGTGTAGCGGGGAAGATTATAGTCCCTGGAGTTGGAAAAGGAATTGGATCCTGGACATATGACCATGGACAAATTGCTTAATCTCGGAGAGCCTGAGTTTTATCATCTATAAAATGGGAATAGTAATATCTACTTGTGGTGCTCTGGGAGGGTAGTTTAATGATAAATAACATAAGGCACCTGCATCAGACCTGGCAACCTAGTAGACATCCAGAAAACTGTAACTATGATTATTATGGTGATGATGATGTGATGGTTAGTTTTATGTGTCAGCTTGGTTAGGCTACAATGCCCAGATATTTAGTCAAATGTTATACTGGATGATTTTTGCAAAGGTATTTTTTGGATGAGATTAACATTTAAATTGGTGGATTTGAGTAAAGCAGATTACCCTCCGTAATGTGGGTGGGCCTCATCCAATCAGTTGAAGATCTTAAGAGAACAAAGACTGACCTTCCCTGAGCAAAAGGGAATTCTGCCAGCAGGCAATCTTTGGCTTGAACTTCAACTCTTCCCTGAGTCTCCAGCATGCTGGCCTACCCATCAGTTTTGGACTCATCAAGCCCTCCACAATAGTGTGAGCCAATTCCTTAAAATAAATTTCTCTCTCTCTCCACACACACACACACACACACACAAACACACACACACATGCAGTTGGTTCTGTTTCTCTGGAGAACTGTGACTGACACAGATGGGTTACCTGAACACCCAACCGCCTACTTGAAATCTCCACTTGGATATCTAATAGGCATTTCTAGTTTAATATATCTTAAAGCGAGCTTCAGATAACCTCCCCTCCAAACCCTACTCTTCTTGCAGTCTTTCCTATTCCAGTAAGTATCAACTCCATTCTTATAATTGTTTGAGTCCCAAACCTGATGTCATTCTGGACTGTTCTTTGTCTCACATCATACATCTGATTCACTGTCAAGGCCTCTTAGCTCTATGTTCAAAACATATCTAGAATTCACCATCTCCACCACTATCCTCATGGCCCATACCACCTGGATTATTGGAATACCTTTCGAAATGGTCTTTCCTCATCCCCTTCTCAGAAGCCAGAGAGATCCTGCCATCCTCTGTTCAAAACCCTCCAGGATCTCTCTGAGAGTGAAAAGGCTGAAGTCCTTACCTGGCCCACAAGGCCCTACACAGTATAGCCCCTCTCCTCTGGCCTCTCCTCCTACTACCCTCTTCTTGGTCATTATTCTTGGCCAATCTGTCCTCCATGTTGTTCCTCAAACTCACTGCATCACAAATGTCTGAGGGCCATTCCACTTGGTAGTCTCTCTGCCTGGAATGCCTTCCCCAGATTTCCACATGGCACTCCCCTTCTCTCCTAAAGGTCTCAGCACAAGGCAGTGAGGCCTTCTCTGAAAATTCTGTCTAAAATGTCAACTTCCTTCTCCCGTTACCCTCCCCACACAGAATTCCTGTCCTCCTTCTTTGCTTTATTTTTCTCCTTAGCACTTATCATCATCTCACCTACTAGATTTTACTTATTAACTTCTTTACCCTCTGTCTCTCCCCACTAGAATCAGGCTGCGTGAGAGCAGGGGTTTTAGTATCTTTCATTCAGTGCTGCATCCCCCAGTGCCTGGAACAGAACTTGGCACTTAATAGGAGCTCAATAAATATCTGTTAAATGGTCAAATGATCAAGATGATGATGACGAGGAAGAGGAGGAATAACTAAAATAGAGGTAGGGTCCTAATGTGTTATTTGTGATATAGGAACATGTCCATCTCTCAGATCTCCCAGTCTTAGAAAATCCAATACCTGAATGTTGGGCCAATCTCCCCTATCATTTTCACCAAGAATGTTTACTTAAAATGCTGATCACTGGGTCTTAATTCTGGAGATTCTGATTCAGTAGGTTTGGGGTAGGCCTCTAAATCTTCATTTAAAAAATGACATTGATGGGGGCTTCCCTGGTGGCGCAGTGGTCGAGAGTCCGCCTGCCGATGCAGGGGACACGGGTTCATGCCCCGGTCCGGGAAGATCCCACATGCCGCGGAGCGGCTGGGCCAGTGAGCCATGGCCGCTGAGCCTGCGCATCGGGAGCCTGTGCTCCGCAGCGGGAGAGGCCACAACAGTGAGAAGCCTGCGTACCGCAAAAAAACAAAAAACAAACAAACAAAAAAGTTTCCTATATCATCATTATTTACAGATTTCTATTTTAATTTGATGACCTGACAATATTGGACCTGTATTCCTAGACGGCAATAATTGGCTAAAGCTTGGTGGCAGCTGCAGATTTCTTTTAAAAAGGACACATCTAACCGTCTACTCCGGGTTACCACAGATACCATCCTCCTCACTATGTCTTAAACACTGCACTCATTTATCAAAGCCCCAGAAAACATTTGAGTCTGGGGCACCTTTCCTAACCAAGCCAAGCCCAGGAAGGGAATGGTGTCAGGTCAGCATAACTCTATACAAATCCTGAGATGTTGGCCACTGTAAATCCAGGAATCCCAGAACAGGCCACACAAAGACCATTTCTGTGAGGAGCATGAAGAAAATTGCCTTTTTCTTATTTTGCTGATGATTCTGTTCTAGAGGAAACATAAACCACTAGGTAGTTTCTACATCAAACTTTTAATACATTAGTCAGTCATTTTACTGGAAAGGAGCAATTAGATTTACATAAAGATGTACATTGAGTTTTTCATCATTCTTCCAACAGAAACAGGTGATCAGGTCTTGGCTCCTCAGAAGAACTCTGCACATCTCACCAGAAGACAGACAGACACGCATCAAGAATCATGCTCCAAAAGGAATATTCTGATTGGACCAGACAACTGCTCTGTAGCAGAGTTCTCTCCTAGGATACTCTCTTATGGTCAGCTTGGCAGTATGGTTTTGGTTGTGATCTGGGCTGTGCCACTCAAGTGTAATCCAACTCATTCCTAAGTAAACTTGTCCATTTGCCTCAAGAGTGGATTAAAAGAAAACAGGCAACCACACTTTGGAGAGCCCAATATAAACATACATAAACCCTAGTCTGGGAGTCCTAGCCTCTGAGAATTGCAGTCGTATGGCAGTAGGAGCCACAGCTGTGACACTGAAGGACCATTACTGGCAGAACTAGTGGCTCACCAGTCAGGCTAGCAGGCAGTTTGGTGAAACATGACCTTGATGTTGACAGTAAATAAAGGTAACGGGCTCTCAAGGGGTACACTGAGACGTTTGGGATCATGCTAAAGGAAGGGAGGATACTCTAGTTGCTAGTGACTATAATTGGTGGGGACTTGGTCAAAGATATTTTCCATTGTTATTGTTACCCCGGGATCTTCACTATCTCCCCACAGCTTCTAAGGTCTAGGAAGTAGTGGCTCCCCAGATGGCAGAGCCAGCATTAAATATGAGTTCAAGTGTCACTCTTTCCCTATTCAAAGGTGAAAACACTGATGATACTTATTCCTGCAGTTTTACAGAAGTTTTAAAGTTATTGGTTCATGTCAAACCCACTGTATTGAAATGGTAATTGACTTTTTTTTACCATCTAAGTATCTGTCGTAGATTTCCCTAAGACTACTAAGTGCATTAGATGAGTGTCTAGTCAGATGTGATCCTCAGCCATAGCTGGCAGCCCCAGCCCAGTCAATCCATTTGAAGATGGGTGCTACTTTTGTACTACTATTGGTCACAAAAGGAGCTCAACAAATGAGTGTAGACCAATGAGAGGAAAGACACTCCTCCCCTGGAAAACCATCTGAGGACAAATGACTCATTTCCTGTTTCCATATAGAAGTGCAACATATTGGAAAGAGCGCAGGTTTTGAGGTTTGAAGGACTCAGGTTAAGATTAAACCTCTGCCACTTCCCAGGAGTATGGCCTCTAGCATTTTAGTTGCTCTCCTGAGCTTTAGTTTTCTCATCTGTAAAATGAAGATAATATTGATAATTCATACTTCATAGGGTTTGGGCTTGAATAAAAAACGACATGTGTAAAGGATCTAGTCCACTGCCTGACTCACCAAGCCTCCATTAAGCATCACGAATTTGGTGATTGTGACTGTTCTTATGCTAAGAATGTCATAGGGAATCAGAGAGCCATAGAATTGAAAGGGATGTAAAGTTTTCTAATCCTACTCTGTTTAAGAGGCACAAAGCATTTCAGATAAGGGATTATGCAGTTTTTGCTTTAGAGTGTTATTTCCATTAATTAACATTAATACTAATATCACCTAATGTTGTTTGAATACTGACTATGTGTTAAAGTCTGGTATTTAGGGCTTCCCTGGTGGCGCAGTGGTTGCGAGTCCGCCTGCCGATGCAGGGGACACGGGTTGGTGCCCAGGTCTGGGAAGATCCCACATGCCGCGGAGCGGCTGGGCCCATGAGCCATGGCCGCTGAGCCTGCGCGTCCGGAGCCTGTGCTCCACAACAGGAGAGGCCACAACAGTGAGAGGCCTGCGTATCGGGGAAAAAAAAAAAAGTCTGGTATTTAATGCTCACTGTAACTGTTATTATCTCCTTGCTTTATAGCCGAGGACTTGGAGGTTTAGTCAAGTTCCATCCAGACTGCTGGCCTTGATCCCTGATGCTCTCAATACCATTCTATGTTGTCTCCCATGTTCAGACTCCCAAGGTCAGTCTTGCTGCCCATAAAAGCCCTTCTTTTTTTGTTTTTCTAAATAAAAACTAGGCAAATGGAACACACATACCTTCCAGGCATATAAAACCCCTGCTGATACCGGAGTCTCAAAAAAGTAAACACACCTGACTCATTAGCCTTCTGTTTTTTGACTTCTTTTCACCCTAGCTGTATCTCACCAAATTCAGAGGCTAAAATAGTTTTAAATGCCCTTGGCTTTTTCTGTGATGATGTGCAGTAGGACGCCCTTTCTGAAATCTGTCTGAGAGATTCTGGTCTAAGGCTCCACTTCATAATTGTACAGGTTGAGGCTGCTACATGACAATATTCAACTGGGTTAGTCCAACATGATGTAGTGTGACACTGTTCCAGGTGTAGCTGTGAAAATGTGAGCAGGGAATTTGAGGGACAAGGTGAACCTGACAGAGCACATAAGGGTGGAGTCTGGTTAGGATGCTAAGGGTCAGGTAAGATTGGAAGGAGGTAGAAACATTCATTTGAGGGTCTTTTGCTGGTGCACAGGCAGAGTCTGGGTGATGGGGGTGAGCAGGCAGCTCTTCTGCAGGGACCTTGTGTGTCTTCAGCTTCAGGGGTTAAGTTCATCAACAGGGGTAGTGGTCTGGCTCTTTGGAGGGAAGAGTGTCTGCCTTACACCAGCAATATGTACTCTATAAATATTTGTGGGATCAATGAATAAGAGTAGCTGAGGAAGGGAGGGAAATGTGAAGACAAGGAGACATTATCAGCGTGACATTAAAAAAGAGATGCATTTGGGGTGACAAGCAGAGAAGGAGGTGACTCTTCAGGTCAGGTGGTCAGTCATAAATGAGAGGTTTACTACAAAAATAGGACACAAAACTCCATAGTAAGTTGTGGATGGATAAGTGGATGGATCCAACTGTTAAAAGTCTGCAGTGTTTATAACTGTGGGGTGGAGATTATGGACAGTTTTATTTCCTTCTTTTGGTTTATCATTGTTATATCATTTCATTGTTTTATTCAGGTTTGTTAGAGTTTACCTACATATTATTCTTGGGTCTGTCTCATCTTGCAATGAACTCTGACAAAGCCTTTGTCCTTTTGTCACATGAGGAACTGACTGAAATCTGTAGGTCAGTTGAGCCTAAATGAGACTTTTTCTTAACTTATCCAAGGTTCATTTAACTCTGTCTGCTTATCCACATCAGCCAGGAGTTGACAAATGTGCCTTTCTCAATGAATCTCTCTGCCAGTTCTTCACAGTCCTTGTTCGAGTGCTTTTCTCAGCTTACCCAGACATCAGTGAGAAAAGCGAGATTTACACTATCTCTTTGAATTGACAGTGCCCTATTTTCTTTTCTTGTATGCAACCCCATGTATAATTAAAATCCTATTAAGTTTTGGTAGCTATTACAGATACTTACAACAATATTATAAGAAAAGCTGTTTCCCAGCCCAATTGATTACAGAATACTGTTGGCTTTGCTGGTGAAATGTATCTAGCACAAACATTGACTTTGGTATTTTCTTTCCTCTTTGTCTTGCATTTCTTTTTTAGCCTTAGAGGTGCTGTCACCTGGGGCTTGATGCCAACCTCTTGGTGCTCAGCAGGATAAAGAAGCCTGGGGAGAATGTTGTTTGACATTAAAGAATGTTTAAAGTTCATTATTTGTGAATGTACTGTTGTGTACAGAGCAATTTATGCTACACCCTGCTGACTCCCTTTATGCTTGGATTAAGTCTCAGCTCTGATTTGTCTGATGTTTATCTACATTAAGCCTCTCTCTTTCTTTCTCTCCTTCTCACTCTTGTTTCTTTTGTAAATAAAATATCTGAAGAAAACGGAGGTGAAGAATGGTAATGGGGAGGAACGTTGTCTGGAGACTTTTCTGTACGATTACTACAATTTGAGGAACAGATGTGGGGGAAGATTCCCCTGCTTTCTGAAGAATCTAAAATTTAGGCTTGTGTATAAACAGTTTGGAACCCATGTAACTTCGATATTTAAAGAATAAAGTCCTGGTGTAAAACCAGCCACATTTTTGGGTGAACTCTCCATAATCTAGGTCTAGGGGTGACCAGAGTCCAGAGGATGAAGTAGTAGGTTTGGCTGTTCGCTTCCTCCTGGTTTTCCCTTTCGATGCTCCCTTTCTCCTCCAAGGTACTCTTGTCTTCACCAAGACCTCCCCCTTGGAAGGAACTGATATCAGGCATGGAATGGAAGTGAATGGAAGTCTTTGTGTTAGCATTTGCTGGAATTTTGAACTTCATTTCTCATTTTGTGTCAAAAGAGAGTACTCTGAGAAAGTATTTAGTAAAAGATAAGAGGTACAAGTCAAGTCTGATGAAAGTTGATTAACTCCTCCTAGCCCCTGTGTCTGCTAAAGTGGGATCTATCAAAGGTACCAAGGGAGCAGTGGGTAGGTTCTGTTCAGGTGGATAGGTGAGAAAAGCAAGGTTATAACATATTCTCAGAAGTGTTTTTTATATAAAAGAATTACATATTAAGAAAAGGATACTGGGCTTCCCTGGTGGCGCAGTGGTTGAGAGTCCGCCTGCCGATGCAGGGGACGCGGGTTCATGCCCCAGTCCGGGAAGATCCCACATGCCATGGAGCAGCTGGGCCCGTGAGCCATGGCCGCTGAGCCTGCGCGTCCAGAGCCTGTGCTCCGCAACGGGAGAGGCCACAACAGTGAGAGGCCCTCGTGCCGCAAGAAAAAAAAAAAAAAACAAGAAAAGGATACATGTTTATTAACTTATATTTCGTCATTACAAGCCAAGCGTAAGAGCAAGAATTAAAGTAAACCTTATGTACAAACTAAAGGTTTTGTTTCTTTTGCTTTGTATTGTTTTGACTACTTCAAATCAATAAGCTCCACCAAGCTGAATATTTTTTTACAACTAGAAGAAGGATATTATTACATGTATCTCTGTATCTGTGTATTTGTTTTCTCAGGGATAATAATAATTAATGTTAATATTCCATCTCTCTCTCTCCCCCCTGCCCCCGTCTCTCTTTCTCTCACTTATTAGCCTCTAATGAAAATTCTCTTTGAGTGCTGAGTTTCTGGGTCTTTGTAATGCAGAAAGGAACTGCATCAGATATGGTCAGTTTCACTCTCAAGAGTAATAATTTCAGGGAAAATGATGGAGGTTAAAGAAAGGAGTAATGAAGAAGACTGGGGAAAAAGGGAGAATAGGGAAGGGTTGAGAACAAGCTTTGGAAGCACAGAATTGGGAAAGAGAATTTTAAGAAGTAAACTGGAGTTATATATTGATGTCCTTTGAGAGAATGGAATGAAAATTTTGATTAGTTTTGATTATTAGAGTGTTTTCCTTTGAATACAAAATAGTAATAAGAGAGAACCATGATAAATCCTCCTAAATATAATTAGAGCTTCACAAATGCATACATATATATTCTGTATGTCATGTCTGAAATGATTACCTAATCTGTGGTTATTGACTTTAAGATGCATCATCATTTCATATACCTACATTTAAGAAGGACAAAAACTCTTTCAATAATTATTTTAACAAATCACCAATTATAAGATGCATCTGTTTCAAAGATGTTAAAATGTGAAAAAAAATGTGTATCAGTAAAAGAGTATAGAAAATAATAGAATACACCAAAATATTAAGAGTACTTATCAGTAGATTTTGGAATTGTAAGTTATTTTTGTTATCTTCATACTTTTATGTGTTTTCAAAGTGTTTTATTCTGATCATGAGTTACTTTTCTAATTAGAACCAAAAACATGGTTCAGATGTAGTTTTGAAGGAAATTAACAGGGAGTGAAGCCCTATGCTTCTGGGAACTTCTGATCTCACTGGCAAAATGCTACAACTGCTACCACCATTAGATAATTCTCTTCCAAGGTCCAGCAAAAGAGTCTTTGAAATCATTGTTACAGCTTGTTCTGTGGATTTCCTAGGACCTAGTGAGTGTCCCTGCCCGTAAAACAAACATAACTTTACTTAGCATAAATTATTTTTACATCTATAAATGTAGACATATCCATTTACAAAATGTAGTAGTGGGTGAATTTCTAAATAGTGCAGCGCACAATTTCTTTTCAATGGCCAGTAAAATGTTGAAGTCTATCCATATTCCTCAGGCCTTTTTGCTTCTCATGCTTTCTTAGCTCATTTGAAGGCCAGTGGGCTCAAGGTTTGAAGAATCTGCCATGTAACCTGAGGGCTTAACTCTTCCAGAAGACTGGATTCAGGGGGTTAAAGGGTATATGTGCCATCTACCACCTTCCCTTAGTGAACAATCCAATGGAAGAAAGAAGTTTAATCGGGAAGAGATTTTCATATTTCCCGTGTCAGGGTTTCCAGCTCAGTGTGCCTAAGGATACAGATGATTTTGAGTCAGAGGGAGGTAGCTTGGGAGGGAGAAGGGCAGCGATTGTATTTCTGAAAAACTTTCCCCCAAATCATCATCTTTTAATGATTTTTAAGATAACCATCAAAAAAGCTCCAGAGGAAACTACATGAAATATGCAGTAAAACATTAACGGTTAGAGAGTGAGACATGCAATCAAAGGGTGGTGGCTGTTTTATGTGCTTGCTCCCAACCCAAAGTGCTCTCACTCCCAGCACCAACAGAACCTCACTGTGCTTAGAGTCTGGGCCTGTCCAGAGGGCCTGGAGGGCTGATCTCCAGGGCGCTGAATAGGAAAGACTCATCCAACTGGAAGGGGGAGTTGGGTTCACAAATTCAAGCCAAGAAAAATAGGTTGGAGTGAGAGGTCAGAGGTAACTTTGAGTTGAGTGTAGTGCCTGCCTCCTAATATGTCCTCCGGATCATCTCTTGCACAGTCATGGATTGTTTCTGGAAAGAGACTATTTCAGTACAGAGGCAGTTTAAGGGAAAAAGAAAACAACTCTAATTAAACCTCAGTAAGACTGGGAGAGCAGAAGGCAGTGCTGTGTGGCAGAATGTGTGCAAATGTGCAAGTGGGGATGCAGGGAGCCTTCTTGCCTTCGGGAGGCCTTTGGCACATGGAGCAGTTCGGCTTACATTTGGACTGGAGACAGAAGCCTTGGACTTAAACCTTAGGGCAGCTACCCCACAAGAAGAGACAGCTGATTGCAATAGCTTGAACAGGAGCAGAGAGAGGACAGAAGTTAGACTGCAGCCCAGGGTTTAGGCTAAGGAGCATGCGATGCATTCTGTAAGGAAGTTTGCAGAGGCAGTCAGAAGTGGGACAGGCTGGCATCGCAAAAATACCAGTGAGGGCAGAACCAGAGAAATACTGTTTTGTTATTCTTTTAATGATGCTGTTTATGACTTACAGAATTTAGGTTACACAGTTAAACTACTGCTCTGGCACAAAGTGACTCCTGACTTTGCATTTGATCACTGAGGCTAGAGACTGAATCTGTCCAGTGATCATGGCCCTGAGGTGGTATTCTGTGTCAGAGATAAGACTTATTGCTGGGTATTGCCCCTCTTCTAATATATGGAGGCTGAAGGACTTGAGGACTCTAAACTTGGCAACCTTCACATAATAAAGCGTGCCCCAGATTTCCATGGGCTCTCCAGCCTTCAGAAGGAATCCTTTCCCCAAACCAATATTCGCATCTCACATCTGGTGAGCCCTGAGAAATCCATTTTTCTTTTCAGAATGGAATCCGTACTTTCCAAGTATTCCTGGGAATTTCCAAGGAACAATTAGATATTCTGGTTGTTTGTCACCTGAGAAGAGAACTACAATGCAGGAAAAAAAGCTTGGAACTGGATATAGACATCACTCTTTCTAGACCTGCTGGAAATGCCCTTCCACAAGGTTCTTTACTTGACATTGTCCAGCCACCAGGTTCCAAAACTAAGCCTACCTCCTCTCAGAAAAATGCCTTTTATCAGAAGTTCCCAATTTAGGCTCATCAGCTCACAGCCCATTTCCGCCTCCAGACTAAAGCCTTCCCCCTTTTCTTCTTCAGGTGATTTGCCAGAGGAGACATATTTTTCTTTAGGGGAATGCCCCGCCCTTGTTTATAAGATTTGGTTTAGCTCCCAAGTCATGGAATAGAGCAAGTAAAATATTTGACAAGAGTTGTTACAGTTGGAAGTATGTCACTTTTGGGGGTTTTAGAAGATTAGAAGGGACATCCATTTTTTTTTCTCTTTTTTTTTTTTTAACATTTGTATTAGAGTATAATTGCTTTACAACGGTGTGTCAGTTTCTGCTTTATAACAAAGTGAATCAGTTGTACATATACATATGTCCCCATATCTCTTCCCTCTTGCATCTCCCTCCCTCCCACCCTCCCTATCCCACCCTTCTACATGGTCACAAAGCACCGAGCTGGTCTCCCTGTGCTATGTGGCTGCTCCCCACTAGCTAGCTATTTTATGTTTGGTAGTGTATATATATCCATGCCACTCCCTCACTTTGGCAGGGACATCCATTCTTAATGATCCAACCACCAGCATGAGGTGAAGACATGCCAGAATTGCTATCTCATCTTTCCTGCCATCAATGAGTCTTAGCTTCTAATTTCTTTCTTAACCACACACACTCACACACACACACACACACACACACACACACACACACACACACACACACCCCTCATAAGAACAACACAGTACTTCTTTGTAGACAGGGATGTCTAGATAAAAACAAAAAAAGTCTTAATCTGTAAAGGTACAATCATACATCTAGTTTGTATTACTAATTGCTGTTCAGAAGCAGTGTTCTAGAAGAGAAATGGGTGAGTACCTGTGTTATATCTGTGTAAGTAAAAGACCCTGCCCAAATGGCCATTCCCAAAGACAAATTCTGTTACAGAAATTTTGCTACAGAATAAAAATTCTGCACTCAAATTGTCATTTGATGTTTAAAATCTTCATCCTCCATTGGCATCTTCCTTACAAAAATAAATTAATAAATACAATCAAATAAGACCTTGAGAGGCTGTCCAGTTTCAAACAATTTTAAGGCACATTTGAATAATTTTGGTTAAGGACAGTCTACTAAGGTAAATATTTGGATAAAAGTGGTATTCTTCGTCCTGCTTCATTTCCAGAATATTCTGAGTTAGGATCTATGAGGAGGAAGAGAATAAGCACTTGGATTTCACTCTGGAATAACTTTCTTACAAGCCAACACAATTCGGTGAACCAGCAAATATTTCTACCGCCACTACTTTTATACTTAGAAAAGGACTTTCTTGTCTTTTAAATGATTCTTTGGAAAAATATTTTAAATCCTCCTGGGTCTTTTTAATATTTCAATTCTTAGTCTAACCTTTTGAATCACTACTTTCTGGCTTACCTTTGGGATCATGTTTTTCTGTTTGATCGTCAGCATTACAGTCTAGTAAAAGGTTTACCCAGAATGAATATAGTAGAAACAATGGAAATGGCTACCTATGTGGAGTTCTCCAATTTAATGCTCATCAGGACAAGAAGGGAACTTCTGAGGTTATGTCATCTGGACCCCTCATGGCCTTGGAGATAAACTCTTTGCACTTTATTTTTATTCACTCTCTTAGATTTCATTCTACTTTCATTTTTATTCCTCTATACTCATTCGTTTCTCTGATTTTTGTCTATCACTTAGACAATGATCTATCCCTTAGCAATGGTATATCTCCTACACAACGATATAGCTGCCTGATTTTATTGTATTAAATAAACATTTATACAATGTTTTGCTCACTTCCCCTTTCTTACATTAGTTTTCTCTCCCTTCTCCTTTATCTGGTAAAGACATAAAGGAGATAAGAGAGACAACCATAGGGATAAATATCTGGTAAGAAACCTTTCCAGAAGAGGAAACAGCAAGTTCAAATCCTTGAAAAGGAGCATGGCATGGCTGGCATAGGTTGAACAAGAACAAGAGGGTAGAAAAGATGAAGTCAGAAAAGCAACTAGACCTTTATAAGCTATGAAGGGGCTCTGGTTTTTCACTCTGAGTGAGATGGAAAGCCCCTGGAGGATGTTGATCAGGTTTAATCTTTATCTTTAAAAGCTCACCCACACTAGCAGATATGTTGAGAATAATATTATGACCAACAAAGATCAAAGAAAGGTACAAGGGTGGGAGCCAACTGAAATAACCTAGGAAAGGGGTAATGGTGATTTGGACCAAGTTACTAGCACTTAAAGAGATTAAAGAACTGTTTGGATTCTGGATGTATTTTGAGAGGGGAGCCCACAGGATCTGATAACCAATTTGAAGTGGGATGATGAGGGAAAGAAAGGTAAAGGGTGAATCGGGAAAGAGAGGTAAAGGGTGAATCCAAGATTTTGGCATAATAAACTGGAAGAAAGGAGTTGCCACTAACTGAAAAGGGAATGGCTGAGGGTAGAACAAATTTGCGATAAGAACAAGATCAGGAGCTCAGTTTCTTTGGATATAGTCACACTGGGATTCCTAATAGCTGTCCAGATATAGATGTCAAGTAGGCAGGTGAATTTATGGATCTGGAATTCAGGGAAGTGTTCCAGATTGCATATACAAATATAAGAATCCTCATTATATATCGTATTTAAATATGGGAGAACGAATGAAATTTCCAAAAGAGTAAGAGTGTAGCTTAAAAGGAGAGGAGGTTCATGGATAGTAGTCTAATCCACCCAAGAGTTTTCATGGATTATGTCCCGTTACTGTAAAAGTCTCACTGGCATAGCAGTCTGTCCTTGCTTTAAGGGAAAATGCCCAGAGAATAAACATCCCGTTGAAGGTTTTTTTAAAAAAATTTCCACAGAGCACACACATTCACTGGTGGTGATCCAAGAACAGGTGTGTGTTGTCTGTGAGTCTGTATGTTTGTACAGTTTTTCTTCTGATTTTGAAATATGTTGAGTGTACCAACTTGTTGGAAGTGTAATCTACTGGAGTCGGAAAAAAATACCAAGATTCGTTAGAAGAAATAAGTTAATTAATAAACCTAGAGAAAACTGTATAGTTCCTGAGTCCTTGTGGAGAAACTGATGACATATGGAGAAGGACTCTGCTGAACGTGTATTTCTTGCTGCCACAAGAGTGAGGTGAGTAAGAATGCTATTGCAGATGGGAGAAATGCTTGACTGACTGCACAAGTGCCATCCCTGGTTGCCTTGGTTACAGGCAACTTATTACACATGCAAATGAAGTAAGTGGTAGTTAGCAGTGGAGCAACAGGTGACCTGTCTAGCACTACTTTGGGGTCACTACCTTGTGTGGCAGGGATAGGATGAGGACAGGAGACAAAGAACTCATTGTGAATAACAAGGGCAACAGGAACAAGGTTCCTGTTCAGGAACCTCTCAGTGTAGCAGAACCTTTCATATCTTCCACTAAGTTTGGTCAGCCTCAATGTAGATAACCTGCATCATTGCCACCCTGGTCCTGGCTAATGGCCTTCTAATGCTGAATAGAAGGACACCCTAGGGAGAACAATGTGGGCGGGTGAACAAAATCATTTAAAAATATCTTTCTTCTCACAAAAGGGAAGAGGACATTCTGAAATTCATCTGAGCATTTTAGCATTAATTTCTTTGTAAATCTCTGTGGGTATATACCCCCAGGTATTAGTTATGCATTATTCCAAGATAAAGTGAAATGGAAAATAAATCATTAATAGAATCTATGAACATGGTTCTGCTTGCTCAAACCTTTATAATAAATCCAAATCTCACAAGTAATACAGGTAACATTTAAGAAAGGAGACTGTTACTCCCATTATATGGATTTGGTAGCTTGATCTGAAACAACTCAGAATTTCTTTGGAAGTCTGGGTGTGAAATTAACTCCCTCTTCCTCATCTGGCAGGCTTCACTGGGTTAATGAAGTCCCAGGAAGAAGGCTGCCCACTTACCGTGAGGGCCGTGGCACAGCCTGATAATCCAGAGCTATCAGAACCCACGATGAGTAACAGTATTATAGCTGGGCCTCCTTCTCGAAGCATTTAGAGCCAATTTGATTTTTATTCTGCCTCTGGCACAAAGGTACTTTGGAAGCTCTAATGTGGGCATTTCAATATAGGCTTTACAGGAATCTTAAAATGTTTCGAGGGTTGGATTGAGGAAATAAAGGAAGCAAGGAAACAAAGACCCTTATTTCTGATTCTAAAGTTGATTTTCTGCCACCTGGATAGAGCATTCACGAGGGGGAAATGATGCACAGTGTAGATTTGGGCCAGCAAAATTGGGAAGTCAATTATTTTGTTCCATGTGGTTTCACAGGGGAAGAACAAGATGAGCTAGTTAAAAACCACTGGGGAGAATGCCAGATGTGTAACATGCACCGCAGGTGATGATCACATTGGTCATGTCGTCTGAGCAAGGGCAGAAGCTCCAGCTATGAGCACAAGCAGGTGGAAGACCAGTTTTTATTCTGGGCAAAATAATAAACTCAACACTTCAGAGCTTTAAAAGCTTTTCAAATTATTTATCATCTTCAGGTATATTCACCCAAACACCTATTCTTCCTATTAATGTTTATGCCAATAGGAAGAAGTACCTCATGGCTAAATGAAGCCCACAGATTGGCAATTACCATAGTACATTAAGGATGCTCTGTTTAAGGGAATACTTTAAATAACTAGTGCCTCTTTGCATTGATACAATATATCTTTCCCCCCTATAATCTGAACAAGAATACCAACAACCTGCTTTCTCAGAAATAGCATTAATAACAGCTTAAAGATGAAATTCTTACATGGAGACACTAACTGCTTTGAGAAGATTCATTCCTACCCAAAGCAAACAAAAACATTGGAAATCAAAGGCAAAATTCTTATTTTCTTTAAATAAGATGGAAGGAAGCAGTGAGTATTTATTTAAAGTTTGACTTTGTTGCATATATACTTTCAAGGAGAAAATGTTGAAAGATGACATTTCTCTACAAATAACAAATGCTGGAGAGGGTGTGGAGAAAAGGAAACCCTCCTACACTGTTGGTGGGAATGTAAGTTGGTGCCCCAACTGTAGAAAACAGTATGGAGGTTCCTCAGAAAACTAAAAATAGAATTACCATATGATCCAGCAATACCACTTCTGGGCATATATCCAGACAAAACTATAATTCAAAAAGATACATGCAACCCCTATGTTCATAGCAGCACTACTCACAATAGCCAAGACATGGAAATGACCTAAATGTCCATCGACAGATGAATGGATAAAGAAGATGTGGTACATATATACAATGGAATATTACTCAGCCATAAAAAAGAATGAAATAATGCCATTTGCAGCAACATGGATGCAACTAGAGATTATCATACTAAGGGAAGTAAGTCAGAAAGAGAAAGACAACTATCATATGATATCACTTATATGTGGAATCTAAAATGTGATACAAATGAACCTATCTACGAAACAGAAACAGACTCACAGACATAGAGGACAGACTGGTGGTTACCAAGAGGGAGGGGCTGGGGGAGGGATGGAGTGGGAGGTTGAGGTTAGCAGATGTAAGCTTTTATAAATAGAATGGATAAATAACAAGGTCCTATAGCACAATATCCTATGATAAACCATAATAAAAAAGAATACTAAAAAAAGAACATATATATATATATATATATATATATATATATATATATATATGTATAACTGAATCACTTTGCTGTATAGCAGTAATTAACACAACACAGTAAATCAACTATACTTCAATAAAAAAAAAGAAAGATGACATTTCTTTGTCAGGATATTTTTTTAATAGAAATGGTACACACCCATGTAACCTACACATTCTTTTTATGCAGAAGCATTGATTGACTGTTTATTATTATTATTTGTTTATTATTCTCTTTATTAAAGATCTGTACCAGCCACTTTGTAATATGGGTGACCCCAGCCCCTGCCTCTTGGATATGCCTTAGGGAGGTATCAGCTTTCCTGCT
>NW_006777513.1:986917-1003669 GCF_000442215.2 Lipotes vexillifer
CCACTTCCTTGCTGCATGAGAGAACTTAGTGCTTTCTGACTAAACTCTAGGAGATAAACTTTTTACAAACTTTCTGACTAAACTCTAGGAGATAAACTTTTTACAAACTTTCTGACTAAACTCTAGGAGATAAACTTTTTACAAACTTATCCTACTTGGAAATTACTGTAATTAACTACGAAATTACCATACACACTTGTTATTTAGATCTTCTTGTTTAGATCTATATGTAGGTCTTGTTATTCAGCACATTGATGAACATATCACTATATCATGAACTTGATTTTTTTTTTTGCAGTACGCGGGCCTCTCACCGCTGCGGCCTCTCCCGCCGCGGAGCACAGGCTCCGGACGCGCAGGCCCAGCGGCCACGGCCCATGGGCCCAGCCGCTCCGCGGCACATGGGATCCTCCCAGACCGGGGCACAAACCCGCGCCCCCCGCATCGGCAGGCGGACCCCCAACCACTGCGCCACCAGGGAAGCCCATGAACTTGATTTTTTAGATATTTTGTATTTGATTAAAATTGGTTTCCTTTGTGATTTTACATATTTTATTTTATGTTTTTAAGGACCTTATTCTGAGAAAGTAGTCACAGGTCTCACCAGAGTGCCAAAGGGGCCATGACACAAGAAAAGTTTAAGAACTCTGAGAGACTTTTTTGCACTTTCATTTGTCTGAAAATATTTTTCTCTTGCCTTTGTTTTTGGAAATTCTTTTTTTGCTGGATATTAAACTCTAAGTTGGCTATTATTTCTTTCAGCATATGGAATATATCTATCCACTGTGTTTTGGCTTTCATGATTGCTACTGAGAAGTCACTGCTAATCTAACTTTCACGACTGAAGATATACTCCTTTTTAAAACTACTATTAAGTAGTTCTTTCTTTTGTTTTTCATTTTCAGTGAATTGGATTTAGATGTATTTTTTTCTCTTTTTTGATTTGTTTGGCTTCTTGAAGCTATGGCTTGATGTCTTTCAATAGTTTTGGAAGAATCCTCTGAAAATTCTCTGAAAATTTTGCCTCCACTCCATTATCTTATTTCTTTCAGGGACCTTCTCACTCTATGCCCTACATCTTTAACTCTTTCTTCTGTATTTTATAACTTTTGTCTACTGTTGTGTTATTTTCTCTGGTCTACCTCCCAGTTGTCTGATTATTTCTTCAGCTGTGACCAATTTGTTGTTATTATTGTCCATTGAATTCTTAATTTGGGTTATTGTATTTTACAGTTGTAGAATTTCTCTTCGGCTTATTTTCAAATCTGTTATGTCACAATTCCAGAGACCCTGAGTTACAGCTTTTTTTTTCCCCCTTCTATTTTCTCTTTTCCAATCATGTTTCCTTTCTCTGCATTCATCAGAATGACATGTAGATTAAAAGGCACAATTAAACTTTACTTTTAAAAATAAGTTTAAAATCATTGAGGCATTACATAGAGCAGAACTTGAGTACTGGAACTTCTCTCTGGGCCTCAGTTTCCTTATCTGCAAAGTGAGGGGACTGGGAAAGATCAGTGGTCTCCAGAAATTGTTGGATTTTACAAGCCAGTAAAATTTCCAAAAATAATTTGGTATGCATTAAAGGGTTGTCAAAGTTTTATGTTTCTAAACGACGGTATGAGCAAAACAAACCACCATTATTTCTGAAAAGAATGGACATTTAACACAAACAAATTTTAAAATAATGATCAATTCTTCCAAAAGAAAATCAGCTTGCATCTGCTATGTTGTCCTTACTTTTCTGCTGACCAGTCCTCAGACCCAAGTTTTGGAACCAGACTAATTAAGGATATGAAGTTCCTTCCAGAATTTACATTATCTGACTTCTAAGATAAAGTACTAATTATGTAGAATTTTTAATGAACACAATAAGAGATTCATTAGAGAGATAAGATGGCTTAACTTTGTTGAGGGAAGTTTCATAGCAGAGTCAGGACTCTCACTGGAACTGGTTTAAATCAGTCTAAGAATGTCCTGGCGAGTTTAAAAAATTCCCAAGGCTCAGGCCAGTGCCATTCTCATTTAATTGGTCTGGGGTGGAGCCCTGACATGGATAGTTTACAGCACCCAGGTGATTCAAATGAATAGCCAGGGCTGAGAACCACTGTGGAAACCTCATGGACTTTGAAATCAGAAAGTTTGAAACCTTAAACAAAATGAAAAGACAACCCACAGAACGTGAGAAAATATTTGCAAACGATGCGGCTGACAAGGGATTAATCTCCAAACTTTCTTGTGGCTAAATACCAAAAAAACAAAGAAGCCAATCAGAAAATGGGCAGAAGACCTAAATAGACATTTCTCTAAAGAAGACATACAGATGGCCAAGAGGCACATGAAAAGATGCTCAACATTGCTAATTATTAGAGAAATGCAAATCAAAACTACAATGAGATATCACTTCACACCAGTCAGAATGGCCATCATCAAAAAATCTACAAACGATAAATGCTGGAGATGGTGTGGAGAAAAGGGAACCCTCCTACACTATTGGTGGGAATGTAAATAGGTACAGCCACTATGTAGAACAGTATGGAGGTTTCTTAAGACACTAAAAGTAGAGCTAATATATGATCCAGCAATCCCACTCCTGGGCATATATCTGGAGAAAAACATGGTTCGAAAGGATACATGCACCCCAACGTTCACTGCAGCACTGTTTACAATAGCCAAGACATGGAAGCAACCTAAATGTCCATCGACAGATGAATGGATAAAGTAGATGTGGTACATATATACAATGGAATATTACTCAGCCATTAAAAAGAATGAAATAATGCCATTTGCAGCAACATGTATGTATGGCACTGGAGATTATCAAACTAAGTGAAGTAAGTCAGACAGAGAAAGACAATTATGATATCGCTTATATGTGGAATCTAAAAAAAATGATACAAATGAACTTATTTACAAAACAGAAACAGACTCATAGACTTAGAGAACAAACTTATGGTTACCAGGGGGGAAGGGTGGCAGAGGGGATAGATTGGGAGTTTGGGATTGACATGCACACACTGCTATATTAAAACTAGATAACCACCAAGGACTTACTGTATAGCACAGGGAACTCTGCTCAGTACTCTATAATAACCTAAGTGGGAAAAGAATTTGGAAAAGAATAGATACATGTATATGTATAACTGAATCACGTTGCTGTACACCTGAAACTAACACAACATCGCTAATCAACTATACTCCAATATAAAATAAAAATTAAAAAAGAAAAAAGAAAGAAATTTAGGCCTAACCCTACTGCTTACTCACTATGTGTATGATCAGGTCACTCAAGATGGTGGTTCTCTTGCTCTCTGTACATCCCCTGCTCCACCACTCCTTGCTTCACCTACACCCTACTCACAAGAATAGCCAATCCTCTTAATCATAGAGCTTAATCAGCAACTACCTACAAGCTTGCCACCTGCCCCAGCCGCTGGTTTCCCAGATAACTGACGAGCCAATCTGAGGTCAACTCCCCCTATAAATGGTAGCCTCCCTCTCCTCCAAGCAGTGAAGACTGTTGTCGTGTCCTGCCCACCCACCTGCCCGCCCTCTACCTTAGGTGGTGGGGTATCGCTCTGGGACCTTTTGCTTCTGACTTGTAAGATTCCTTATGCAATGAATAGTAAATGTCGCTGTCACTGTCTCTGGGTTCTTTCTTCACTTTTGTGGCTGGGCAATTACAAGGCTCCTAGGCTTCAGAGTGCAGCTCAACACTATGTAACCTTAGAAAGTTATTTAAACTTTCTGGCCCTTAGTTTCCTCATCTGAAAACTAGGGATTATAAAACCTGTTTCACTGGATCAAATGAGATAATACATGAAAATTCCTCTGTAAACTATAGAATACTATATAATAAATGATGTGATGATGTTATCACCATTCATTGTCCCAATGAAGGCAGAGAGGCTAAAGAGTGCCTAGTGTGTGTGGAAGTGATAGAAGAAAGACAACTTGATTGTGATGGGAAATAGTGAAGAACAAAGATTTATTGGCTCTTCAGTATTTGGCATTGAAGTTTCAACTTAAAGCAGAAGTTTTATATTACTTATCAGCTTATTGAAAATATTCCTGTATAATAGCTATGATCAGATACCTAAGTTATTTATAATCCTCAAAATAACCCTACAAAATCTTCTTATCAAAATTTGACAAATGAGGACATACCTCAGGAAGCAAAATTACCTTATCATCTAAAGGTTACCTAGTGCCTAAAGAGCAGAACCAAGATTTGAACTCAAGTCTGGCTCTGACTCCTGTGCTCTTTGCATATGCTAGGACCAGGGTGGCAACTCAGTTCTGGTTTGGTCAACTCAGTTCTGGTTTTGGTCACTTAAACACCTTATTTTGTAAGCTGTCAGCTCTTAGAAGAGAAAAATGTATTTTAAGCCAAATCATGCAAGCTAGGTGAAAATATGACCTGTGGACGGACCCAGCCCTGGTGTTTGCTGAGGCCAAAGTTCATAGGATGGAGCTGACCTAGGAGAGTCCTCCTTCCCTTCCCCCCTCAGTTAGTCCTCCCATTAGGAGGATTTTTTCCATCTCATTCTCATGAGTGTCACTAGCAAATAAAACAAAGAGGTTGTTTGGCAGCAGTTCAAATGTCCCCCTTCCAGATGTACTTGCCTTTTAACAGGGAATTCATCAAGCCTGAAATACATTCAGGACCCAAACAAATGAATCACCTATTATGGAATTTTAGAAACTATGGTCAGCAGCTGGGGAAGATATTTTAGGACAAAACACTTTTATTGCGAGCCTCTGGAATTGTAGCCCTGAAATGTACAGGAAAATGCAGTTTATTTCTATTAATAGTGGTTTATTAGGAGGAAAAAGATAAGAAAGATGAGAAACATTTTAGTATTGAGTAGTCAGGCTTCAGTGAAAACAAGGGTGTCATCATCACAATTTCAGATAGAAGAGTAGACACAGGAGTCTGAAGCCAGTGGTCTGAACACGACTCAAATAGTGCTTGATGCTCTAGAGTTAACTCTTCAACCTGTTACTCTCCATGGGCTGCTTCTTCTGGTTCTGCTGCCAGCTACCTCTTGGTTGACTCTCTACTTCTACTAGTGACCTTCTCTTTCTGAGAGTTCCTACTTGGTACTACTTTGGTCTCTGCTTACTCTCACTGTAAATTCCATTCAAATTCTCCAAAACATGATCAGATTGATTTGAACTGTTACCATCTGGTATAAAATGCCCCTGCTGGGCAGAGGTCTCAAGACAGATCACATCAAAGGGCACAGACCACAGACAACTGTCTCTATCTCAGATGTTAACTCCTGGTCAAATTGGGTACGATTAAGCTAGCTGGAACCCATGGTACAAAGTGGGGGTGACTTTTGGTCAAAGAACCACCAAAAAGGGGATTAGAAGAATGACAGGCACTCAGTATGAACTGTTAAATACACACTCCATGTAGACACATGCCCATTCCACCAACTTCATATCTGATTACTATTCAGATGTCCTACTGAGCAGGGCTGGATTAGGATAAGGCAAGAGAGGCCTGGGTGAAGAATTTTAGAAGGCACTCATTTTCAGGGACCTGCAACGGCAGAATCAATGGCTAAGAGTGAATGCCTCCTTAAATTTTGTACCCGAGGCACTTCATTTGCCCCACCCTAGTCCTTGCCCTGCTATTGAGAGGCAGTTTCTTCTGTTTTGACTTCCTTTTACCACTATTACTTGAGTTTTAATGGTATTTCAAAGACAAAAATCCATAGGAGTTCCAAAAACCTGACCATAGGGTTGCATTTTCTATGGAGAGGTAGCATGTAGTAAGTCTTCCTAAATGAATCCTAAAGAAAAAAAAAAAGATCAACCACAGGTTTTGTTTCACCTTGATAAATGTTAATTAACAAAAATAGTTTGGAAATTTTGTCATCAATTTTGTTTCTTTCTGTATTGAAAGGATTATAACAAACAGCCCATGTAGTTATTTTCTGAGCTGAGCTTCAGTGAACTGTACAAACCTGAACTCTCTTTCCGAGGTGAAGAATGAAATATCTTGTGGGTGGAGGGTCAACTATTTTTCACAGAGCAGAAAAACAAGGAAATATTTTTCCCCCAACGGATTGCTTCAAATTTGAATCGTGTGGTGTACAACTATAGAATTATTTGCATCAGGCTATAAGCTGTTACCAGTATCTGTTGTATTCCTACAGAGATGAGTCATTATATAATACATCAAGTGGCACATCTCAAACATATTGGACTTGAAAGTAAACCAAATGGCAATTATAGAGCAAGCACTAAGGGTAAGTGGCAATTTTCTTCCCTAGTAAATTAAATGTGGATCATAAAAACTTACTTTGGTTAAAAAAAAAAAAAAAAAAAAAAAAAGACCTGTAGTGAATGCACCAACCAGATCCCCCTTTAGGAATTCATTCCTCCATCTGTCAAGAGTGTTAGCTGCTGAAGGCTCATGACTATGTCCCTATTGGGGGAATTGCCCTCTGTTTACTTACACTGCTTAGCCCAAGGTTATGCCCCTTCCAAGGGAGCAGCCTGCATTCAATAACCAGCTGAAGCAGGGGAACAAAAGACTGAAACTTTTACCTCTGGTACAAGCATCTGTAAAGGATCATCCCATCTTTGGAGCAACCTGTAGGATCCACGAAGGTATTGTAATTGCAACACAGTTCAACTTCTCCCTCTGCCCAGTTCTTTTTATCTTATGCCCTCAGAGGTGCTGTTCCTGAAAGCATCCCTCGAAAACTCTCTCACATGCGGATGTCAGAATTTCAGTATTTATTTCCTGGGAACCTGATCTGTGACAATTGGAACCAGAAGTTATCCTAAGAGATTTTGAGATTTTGGAGCTGGATGATCCCCTAGTTGAGTAGCAGAGAGAACTCCATCATTGGTGGTAGGTGGAGGATGAGTAGTGCCTGACATGCTATAGGAATGCAATTGTTAATGATTAATTGGTACGGAACTGGGATATGATACTGATAGAATAAAATGCACTGAGAGGTGTATCTCAGATTTATAAGAGATATCGGTTATGGTGTCTTTAGAACATGGCTGGAAATTTTTTTATACTCCTTCCATTAATAAGTAGGAACTATGTCTTCTATCCCTGAATTTGAATGAAGCTTTGACTGCTTTGATCAATAGATTACGGTAGAAGTGATCCTATGTGATTTATGAGAATCTATCATAAAAGGCCATGTAGCTTTTACTAGACTTGTTTACTCTTTTTTCAAACAATAGATTTTTATTTACTTGTTTATTTAATTTTACCATTTTAATCATTTAAAGTGTATGGTTCAGTGACAACCTTGTTTATTCTCGAAACTTTGTGACGCTACGTAAAAATTCAGCTGCCCTGAGGTTGCCATGCTATGAAGGAGCCCGTCATCTGGAGAGGTCCCAGAATAGCCCAACACTTTAGTTGTCCACACCCAAGTGCCCAGTATATGGTGGAAGAAGCCTCCAGATTAGGATTTCTCAACCTCAGTACTATTCACACTTGAAGCCAGACAATTCTTCATTGTGGGAAGTTGTATCAGTGTACAGGACTATCCTGTACATTGTAGGATGGTTAGCAGTATCTCTGACCTCTATCTACTACTACCAGTAGTACTCCCTTTCCTTCAGCTGTGACAAACAAAAATGTTTCTGACATTGCTGTATTCCATGGGGACAAAACTACCCCCAGTTAGGAACCACTCCTTCAAATAAATTCAGCTCTTAGGCCTTTGAGTAACCTTAAGATATGCGAGCCTTCCCCATATATATCCCAGACATCATGAAACAGAGAAAAGCAATTCCTCCCTATCGTGCCATCTCCAAATTCCCATCCTGCAGAATCTGTAAATATACTAAAATTGTTGTTGTTTACACCAGTAATTTTGGGGGTGTTTTTAAACACAGTATTAGATAACCTGAGCAAGAGAGAAAGAATAGTTATAATAACTGTGGAACTGGATGACTAGAGCATGGAGGCAATCAATACATTGGAAAAGATAATGAAAATTGACACGTTTAATCACCAAATTAAAAAGTGAGTTTGAAAGCCAGAGGTTCTTGGTGGCAGCATATAAAGAGACTCTTATCTCCAGAAAGCTGAGGATTGCGTCCCAAACCTTAATTATAAAAGTAGCAGAGGGCTTCCCTGGTGGCGTAGTGGTTGGGTGTCCGCCTGCCGATGCAGGGGACACGGGTTCGTGCCCCGGTCCGGGAAGATCCCACATGCCGCGGAGCGGCTGGGCCGGTGAGCCATGGCCGCTGAGCCTGCGCGTCCAGCAGCGGGAGAGGCCACAACAGTGAGAGGCCCGCGTAACGCAAAAAACAAAAAAACAAACAAACAAAAATAAAATAAAATAAAATAAAATAAAAGTAGCAGAACTATAGAGACAGAGTTCTCAAATTTGGCATGTTTTCTATGCCAATGGCAGGGCTATATTTGGAGATGTAAGACCCTGAGACATGGTACAGGGAAATCTGGGTTGATACTCTAAAAAATCTTGACTCCCCATATTCTCCTTAACCCTTTGGGCCTGAAAAGTGGCCCAAACTGCTCTGTTAAAGTTCAGTTCTCTCCACTTGCTGAAGTCCTCTGCCTTTCTTTCACTTTCATCCTCGGCTGCTGGGTGAGTAACTGGCACTGAGTCACCACTCAGTCCTGCTGTGGAAGTGCGGGGACTGATGAGAAAGGAAAGGGGCTATACTGTGAGAAGCTGTGGGTTCCAGCCCAACACGTGCCCCAGGAATTGGGAGAACACATATATGGAACTTCATGCTGAGGTTGCTGGATCAAGCAGGGGAGAACATAAAGGCAGAGAAGAGAGAGTTTATGTAGGAGCACTTTTGAGTAATACAGGATTTAGCACCCTGGAAGGTCCCTTAGGAGATGATGTTGATGCTGTCTTGGAGGATGGCTCTTAGAAGCTTGGAGGAAGACAACACCAAGTAAAAAATGCCACACCTACCCTGGCAAAAAATAGAAAAGATATCAAAACGCTAAGTGAACTGGACATGCCTGAGTGGATGTATCATAGTATATAATTTAGGAAAACCCAACAGCCCAGTATGTTCTGTGGTAGGGCCCAGAAGTTACCCCACTTATCAATGTCATAAGGAATGCACCAGTAAATGGGGAATAGCACTGATGAAATGCTTAGTTATGATCTTCCTCTGTAGGTCAAGCTGACAGTAAGATGTTATGTAGAACTGGGCCTCTTGATGGCAATGAAGTTGATAGAAGAGTGATTTCTGAGAGTGATTAGTACATTCCTAGATTCCATTCAATGTCAGTAATAAAGAGTTACTGTAAGTATTAAGTTACATAAAATGTCAAATTGTTTCATAAACTATAAATGCTATTCATATAAATTGTCTAGGATTGTTAGTATTAAGTTATGAGACTGAGCCATATTAACTCTGTATCTTAGTCAAATAGCACAGTGCCTGGACTGTACAAGGGACTTAATAAAGGTCTGTTGATTAAATGATTGTGAAAATTGATTAATATGCCAAAAAACTCAGATATGTGGATGACATGAGTTAAAATACTTATATTTAGTATTAAAAGTACCTTGGCAACAATTAATCCACATGCTTATCATTGTAGAGTCAACTCAATTCAATCAAAAATTAACATGTGATTTTTAATCTCTACCCTTGAAGAGATTAGAGACTATAATTGGAGAAACTAGAGTCACAGCAAAGACAGTAGGAGAACAAAAGAGAGCAAGACAAGAGCATATATAGTGTTCTGTAGATCAGAGACTTTGAAGAAAATGCAGGTTGAAATGGCCATGAAGGCTTCCAGGAGGAAGTAGGATGGATTTGGGGTGTGTTTAAATGACAAGAGAGGACACTGGCAGAATGGGTGAAGTTGGGGTGGTTGTAGAGAAGAGGTGGGGTGCAGCAGTTCAAGTGGATTGAAGGCCTAGAGACAACGTTGAGTCTGGTGAGCTTATGGACAGAGAGGAAACAGATTCCACCAGAAACTCTGGTAGAGTGTATGTTGAAGAGCAGTGGATGATTTGCTATGGTAAGAAACGAGGAGTCGCTGAAAAGTTTCATGCATTGGAGGTAGTCATGTGCTATTTCTAGCTCCATCATTTTACCCCTGTCCCTACACAATATTTCGAAGGCACCTCCACTCATTAAGATAAATCATTCAGTGCATTTTAACATTTCCCTGTATTTTTCCTTTATGTGTGCAGCTTTTATGATGATGCCTAGTCCTACATCATTTGAGGATAAAATTAATGTATTTTCTCTATTTCTTCTGTATCTTGCAGCTCATCTATAAAGATGTGATGAAAATGGCACTTAGCATCTATCTTTGACCTGCTTCATCAGATCTTTCTCACTGGCTGGGTATATTTCTATTTATAATGATCATCACTCTGCAATTGCAGTGAGCTCTTTTTTATCTAATTATTATTCTTTCTTTCTGTGCATTTTCACTAAACTTTTCTGGGGTAAAGCATTAAAAGGCTATTGAAATTTAGAATGGTTAATGTCTAAAACAATACTTAGAAATCACCTCATCAACCAAACTGGTTGTTTATCATGTTAAAAATATGCACCCTATTATATTAATTTCCCAGGCTTGCATATTCTGTAGAATATATAATTTGTGAATAAAAATATTACTTTAAAAATGTCCTGAAACTTAATAGCAGCTTTTGCCTGAAGGAAGGGAGGAAGGGAGGAAGGAAGAGAGGGAAGGAAGAGGAAAAGAGATAGGGAGGGAGGGAGAGAAAAACAGGTAAAGAAAAGTCATGTCTGACATGGAATCTATCAAGCCCCTGCTATTTTGCCTCACGTATGGTTGTGTGTTGGTCATTATATATTAAGGCTGCATTAGCAGATTTATCTTTTAGTGCTAGTTTTGCTTAGGCAATATTCATGGAATTTGGTTGAAACACATCTGGTGGAAGATTCTGTCTTTTTAGAGTGGAGTAAGTTTCCCTTTTCAAATTATTCCAGGCATGGAGGGTAACTGACAGACACCGAAGTGTACACTTCTGCATTCAAGCGTATCTTTAAAAAAAATTAAAATATAGCCTTTTATTGTTTGAATACTGATTAAACTGAGAAAAGATGGAACATGACTTAAAGAAATGCCATTTGGAACCATGGATTGGAATATTCTCTAATCTCAACCATTTAAAATTATTGATCATCTAAAAGTGGTAGTCTCTGTAATCTGAGCTATAAACCTCTAAACCTTTTTCATGGTTATTACTCTCTGGAATAGGTTTTCTTCAATGGGTGGGTGACTGAGTTCTTTCCAGCTCCTTGGTCACTTGCATTTCATTTGTTTACTTAAATCTCTTAGTTTTTGGACCCTATTTGTATCATGTTAGCGTGGGGATCCTAGTGGTCTGATGAAGAGAAATGCATTTTCATGAATGGCTTATTTATTCAAACTCTGACTGAAATTTGACATTTTGTAGTTTGTCATCTCAAGTAAAATGGCAGTCTACAGAAGCAGAAAATAAGGACAGACTGGAGTGATGAAGACCTTTAGACATCTATAGTTCACATCTTTTATTTATAATGATAAATGAGAGACTAAGATCTGGAGATTGATCCACAGAGATGGGAGAAGAACTCAGAGTTCTTAACTCCTGGGTTAATGTATCTTTCCTCTCTTTATCTTCCTCTCTACTTACTAAATGTTTCTCTCTTCAACTCACTCTCATTTGCTTCCCACCTCACACATAGACATCACCACAGGGATGATTCTGTTAAAACATTCATCTTGGCACATTCTAACTTGGCCTTATCAAATATCAGTGGCTGAGATAAATTTCTATTTGGAATATTTTCTGAAAAGGGCCTCCCTGTCAACCATAATTTAAATACACAATATTTATAAATAATATACAAAATATATGAGTTTATATGTGGCTTTTTTTTTTTTTTACAATAGTCTAATCACAGAAAACTCTTAAAGTGCTGTTTGATTCTGATGCCTTCACATAACTTTTTAAAAATTTTAGGATCCTATATTAACTAATCTTCAGAAGTTTAATATTTTTCAGGTTACCCAAACTAAAATTCTCTTTTATTTAAACACTTGCCTACCCCTGATGCCCCTTCCTTACCAAGCATAAAATTTGGACCATTGATTTTGACTGTCAATCTCCTTTTGTAAAACTTCCATATCAATTTTAACCATTATTTAGGACTGGTTAAATACATGGATCTTTGGAATTTTGGTGTTACTGACAGAAGACAGATAGCTTTTCATTAACTCCATTGTTCTTCTATGATTGCCTTTCTTGTATACCATAGAACTTCTTTTTCATTTTGACTTTTAGTCCTGTTAACCTTGAATCACACTGGCCCAAGTCAACCATGTCAACAATTCAATGAATTCCAAATTATACCTAGCAGCCAGACTGGAGGAGCATTAACTGAAATAAACTGCCCTGAGGGTATGGGTAGTATGAGGGAGACAAAACAAAAAGCCACAATTCTATTCCAGTTGTTCTGCCCATACTGAAGGCCACTTGGCTAGGGGAATTAAAAAAAAAAAACTAAAGTACATATAAAGCTATATCTATATCTATATCTATATCTATATTTTAAAGCTATATTTTTGAATGCCTCGGTTGTCCAGTAGTTTAACACCATGATATTTTTCTGTAGATTTAGGGAGTTTCACTTAATTTTTTATTAACCAGTTTCACAGGTGTTTCTATGATTATGAAAGATATATATTTTCTTTGTAAAATGCCCATAGTTTACTGAAAAGCATAAAATAAATCACTTATTCTATCTTTCAGAGAAAACAACTGGTAATACTTTGGTGTATAGCCTTTCTAATGTTTTCTATGCACGCACATGTATGCACATTACAAAAAAATTGAACCAAACTGTAATAATGCTGTTTTCTCTTGATCATCTTTTCTATATAAAATCTATTATCTTCATGAATGATTCCATTGAATTCTACTTTATGGACCTGATCCAATATCAATAACTTGTACCCCTTTTTAAGTAGCTTCTAATTTGAAGCTGTTATAAATAACACTGCAGTGACTGTCCTGTTTATTCATCTTTGCCCCTTTGTCTAACACTTTCTTAGGGTTAATTTCTCTATGTTGAATTTCTGGATCAAAAGAATATAAATTTTATGGATTTGGATGCATACTGCCAAATTGCCTTCCAGAAAGTCTGTGCCTATTTAGACTCCTAGAAACAGCAGAAGAAGACCCTTTCCTCACAGCGTACCCCATACCAACAATGAGATTTAGAATCCCTTTTACCTTTGCTAATACAAAAATTCCTTCTTTACCTTACCTTTGCTAAGGTAAAGAAGGAATTTTTATATTTCAGTTTGCTCAAATATTGGTAAGGTTGAAAATCTTTTCATATATGTTTTGGGTTAACTCTAACTAGAAAGCAACTTAGAGCAACTTAAGTACCAGCTGTGTCTAAAATTGATTTTATTGAACTGAAATAAATAGGATGGTGAATGCATTCTTTGAGTCTATTAAATTAACTGAAAGTAGGAGAACTTTTCATTGATATGCCTCTTACATCAATAGGTGATGTTTACTGAGTACTTGTTTTATGCCAGGAATTTTTCTGCATTTGTTGAATTTAGTCTTTGTAACAATGCTGTGCAGTAGGTACACTATTTTATTCATTTCATCAATGAGGAGACTGAGGAACAAAGAAGGTAAGTAACTTACCCAAGTTAAGTAACTAGCAGAACTAAAATTGAAACACAGGTCCTGCCTCTAAAACTCACACTCTTTTGCAGTACGCGGGCCTCTCAGTGTTGTGGCCTCTCCCGTTGCCGGACGCACAGGCTCAGCGGCCATGGCTCACTGGCCCAGCCGCTCCGCGGCATGTGGGATCTGCCCTGACCGGGGCACAAACCCGTGTCCCCTGCATTGGCAGGCAGACTCTCAACCACTGTGCCACCAGCGAAGCCCTAACACTCATACTCTTAAACTCTGTATATTTCTGGCATTTTTACATGCACATATACCCAAGGTACCTTAGTGGCAGACTGTTAACAGTATCTTCCTCTATATTATATGTTATTAACAAACATGTTTTATTATTAAAATAAAATTAATAAAATAGTTTTCTTCTTAGAAAACTTTTCAGAAAATATTTTAATTTTAAGTTCTGATTTATCTGTATAACTAAAATTATATATAATTAAATTATATAAAAATTTATTTATATAAATAAAACTAAAATCTGTGTTCTGCTTTTGGGGCTGAATCTCCAAATATTCAGAAGTACAGATTTAAACTTTCATAAATTTAGTAGTTTAGGCTAAGTGTTAAAGCCCTCACTGGAAAACAAAGCTCTTTACTTTTTCTGCTGCCTTCTCTTCTGCCCACTAATGAGCTACTTTTCTGTTTTCATAAATATCTGAATTATCAAGCTGAACTTCTATTTTTTGAGATTTGGCATGCATACCCGAGGCTATCGGATTGGATGTGAATATATAAAACAAGTTTATGCTTAAAAATATGTAAATGCATAAGCAAATGTGTATGTAGTTGGTGATACATAAGTAATGGAAAAGTTGCTACCATGAATGACAGGAAAAGTCAGGATGAAAAATTACTTGATATTGGTTTATGGTAATGAGGATTAAAAAATGAAAAACATGGTTTTGATTTAAAAGGTCAATCATCCAACGAATACCAGAAAAGACTAATTATTTACCCTGAACCAGTACAAAGTAAGAGACCTGAGTTCTAATGGAGAAAGATACCCTTTATAAGAAGAAGCCATACAGTTCATGTCACTCAGGCCTCACTGAGTGTGTTAAGTGCTTCCTACACTCACGGCGATCCATCTTCTCTTTGGATTTAGGAGCCTTTGATCCCACTTGCCTGACCCTGCTGGGATTACAGGTCGCTATAAATATAAGGGGGGGCTCCCGTCTATTTGTGCCAGTGATACTTTATTTTCTAAGTTTGATTTACAGATCTGAGAGGGGCAGCAAGTGATTTGTTTTGAGTACCAAACAGTAAGATATTTAACTCACAGTAACTCCATGGGCAGGTCAGAGCACTCTTATTTATATATGAGGACACTCAGGTTGAAGAGATGAACTCCCTTCACTCAAGAAGCAGAAAGACTGCTTGGGAAATTGGCAGGCACTCCCTTTGTGATACTCGCCCCTCTCACCCCACCATCATCCTGCTAACTTCTTAATACTTAATGCTAAAAAGCTTGGCCACAAAAATGTGATAAAAATAAATGTAGCTAAAAAAAAAAATAAATAAATAAATGTAGCTAAGAAAAAAGGACAACTCTACTGATAGCCTCAGAGATGTCTTAGTTATCTTACTGAGCCCAGAGGAGGCGAATAAGATGCAAGGACTATCATTTTAAAAATTCATTTTTTTACAAGACGTACATTTCAGTTAAGACATGAACTTTATACAAATTCTCTTCCAAATTCCAGTTACTTCTCCCTTCTTCATACCACACAACTAGTTAAAATGTGAAAATTTACGTGGTCATCTCTTGCTCTCTCGTTTTATAGATCAAGAATCCTTTCTTCAATCTTAATGTTACACAATAGTTTATTTGACTGCTTTTCTTTTGTTGTTGCAAATGAGATGGACATATAGAGGTTGTGAGTATTAGCTTCAACATTGTCTCTTTTTCCCAGAGGATGCACAGCAATGGCAGTAACGAACAGTTATATATGTAGTTCTACTTTGTGCTCTAAGTGCTTTATTTATATTCCAAAATCCTTTTCTAATGCAGTTAGTGGGGGCCAAATAATTCAATATGCCAGAGAAGCATGACTGAAAGTTTATTGTTAGCTGGCTAGGAATTCCCTGGGACAATTATAATCTATTCTTATTTCTGGCTATGGATTGATGCCATCTGGGAGCTATGGTTTTGGGTCCTGAAATCCTTGCTGAGACTTCCAAGACAGCATGAATGATTCCAGGAATCTCTTAATTAGGTGACACCCATTTCTTTAGCCCAATCCTGGGATATGTGGCCAGCAGAATTCTGGGGACATGGGCTGGACAGAGGATGGGAGTGAATCAGGTTATGTGCGAATGTGCATTACTATCACGCGGAGAGTTATTCCAGGAATTATTTTCTATATTAACTCACAAAAATCCCAAGGTAAATATTATTATTATTCTCCCATTTTTCAAACCAGTAAACTGAGGCATTGAAGGCTGAGCAATTTTCCCACATAACTAGTAAGTGGAGGCGCTGGGATTCTAACCCAGGCAGTCTGACTCTACTGCCCCTTTTATTTTTGTCTAACCCACGATTCTCAAGGACAAACCATGTGTTTACCTTGTGAATTATTATCCGGGACCCTCCACCAGTGTTCTTCGAGTGTTTGGTAATGGCAGATGGATTTATTATTGATGTAGGAAACAAAAGACAATGTTTGCTTCTCTGAGAGAAGAAAGAGGAGAAGGAGAAATAGTCACCTCCCTAATTCCAATACCTCAGTGGAGATTCAGGAGGCCTAGCGTTGGTGAGGACTGACTCAGAAGTCTGTAAAAGCCAGTCTGCAGTTTGTGAAGAGAAGCCATGACCCTGTCATTAGTTGGACCAAACTGCCCCAGAGTCAGGACCATCAATATTTCTGTAGCATAAAAAACCCAGCAAGGTTCCAGAATGCTAACCAGGTAATTATTACTGCTAGGGCTATTCTTGTTTTCTTTCTTTGATTGAAAAACATGAACGAAATTACGATGCCATTCCTTTTGTTCTTTTTGTCCTCTTATTGTTAGGTTCTTTGTTTCTACTCTTTCC
>NW_006777513.1:1003714-1038320 GCF_000442215.2 Lipotes vexillifer
CTTTCCCTGCTGTTAGCAAGATGAAAAAGGCTTCGTGTTCCAAGGTTTTCTGTTGACCTTTGAGACTTAAAAGTCTCCCACAAGGGAAAGAAAGCATCCCTGAAATGCAGATTCATGAAATACCTCAGACTTCGGGAGGAAACAAATGACTCTGGGTTCTTTTCAACTCACAGCACACAGCAGACAGAAAAGCAGCAATTTGAGAATTCAGTGAGTCTAGGAGTCTCACAAGACAGTGCTTGTGTGCGGGGCTGGCAGTCTAAGGTACTAGTGAAGTGTTGATGCTGCAAATTTAAAATGTTCATATTTCCCAGGATTTGAAAACGTAAGCAGTCATAGCTTATTAAATTTGGGCTATCAATGGAATTTTTTAAAATTTATCAATTTGAGGGTATTCCCCTTGTTTTGATTTGCCAAACAGACATCACCAAGTGCACACATTCATAAAGAGTTCTAGAGAAATAAAAATGTCATGCTGTAAAGGAGAGGCAGTGTAATATAGTGCAAAGATCATCAGCTTGGAAGGAAGACTTGTGTCTGAACTGACGATTGAACAATTAATAATTCTATATTCTTGGGAGAGTCATTTAATCCCATCACTGTTCCTGAATTAGCACAATCGACTCCTAACTTGTTTTCCTTCTTCTACCCTTAACTGTCATGCTTATTAACTAAAGTTAAATATGAAGTACTTGCTATGTCCCATGAGGATCGGCCTCTCTCACCTTACTTCTAATTAGTCCCCCTTCTTCCTCTGCTCTGGCCACACTGGCTTCCTTGTTCTTTACACACACCAAGCCCAGATCCACCTTGGGGCTGTGGACTTGCTGTTTCCTCTGCCTGCAATTTTTACTCGGCTGGCTCCTTCACTGCATTTGGTTCTCTTCTCAATTTCACCTCTTAATATCAGCCTTCCCAAAATTATTTATCTAAAAAAAGGACCTCTTGTCATTCTCGATTACCTTACTTTGCTTTATTTTTCTTCTCAGCTCTTATCTCTGTCTGTAGGTGTATTAGTTTATATGGTTGCCAGTTTCCCCAACTACAATATAAACTCCACGTGGGCATATTTCTAGTCTGTTTTGTTCCTCACTCTATCCCAAATGTCTAGAACAGCGTCTAGTACGTAAAAGGCACGCAATAATTATCAGATGTGTCTTGGTTTCTTTCTCTTTAAAGTGAAGACAGAAGAAACCTCCTTGTAGTGTTTGTAAAGATTATGAGTAATGTATTAAATGGAATCTCAAAGTCCTTTAGTTCATTGCAGCAGATCTGTCTGTGCTCGTCCTTTTCCTTCAGACTTTACCAATTGTATGTACTCTGGTGGACTTCCAACTACCAATGTGTGCTGCTCCGTGTCTGAGGACTATTTCTGAAGACTTGGAAGGACAGAAGTGACTGGGAAATAACATTCCCACCCCAGAAGCCCTCAAATTGTGACTCCTGGGTGTTGGTGCATAAACACTCCAATTCCCTAGACACCTGGGATAACTCTGAAGCATCCTAGTGTTTCTCTACAAGATTAAGCTCTAGCCAATCACAGTGATAGCTGGCTTGACCACACATCCTTTATTGACTGCTTTCTCTTTCTTTTATCATTTCTCCACTTCTCCACTTCTCCTGTTGCTTCCCAATAAAATAACTGCATTGAGTTATTGTCTTAGGATCTGCTTCTGGGGGAACTCAACTAAGATTTTAAAAATGGTAGCTATTACTATGTAATGACTTCTTCTAGTCTACTAGGTAGAAATCAGACCTCATTGCAGCACACATTGGTAGTTGGAAGTCCACCAGAGTACATACAATTGGTAAAGTCTGAAGGAAAAGGACGAGCACAGACAGATCTGCTGCAATGAACTAAAGGACTTTGAGATTCCATTTAATACATTATTCATAATCTTTACAAACACTACAAGGAGGTTTCTTCTGTCTTCACTTTTAATATAAAATAACTGTACTTGTGTAAATGTGGGCTATTCTACAGTACTTAACACCTTATTGACCGGGGGATTTTTGCAGAAACTAATGCCTATGGCCGTAATACGTCTCCGGTCAAAAATGTGTTAATAATTATTAAAAGTAATAGTGTATTTCTCTGATATTTAGCTCATTCTCAAATATCTTACATTGTAGTCCTCATTTCTGTATTGCATATTTATTTTTTTATGCTCCTTCCAAAATGATAAAATGTGTTTTATTATTGGTATCTGGACTATCTGTTTGGTTGTTATGATTCTCAATCTAGCCCTGTTCCAAAATAATCCATATCTTTGGGGTTGCAGATCAGGTATTGATACTTTAAAAATCTAACGGTCTCCTGTGTAACTAATGTGGACAACTCTGGTAAGTCTTCCATAAACTCTCCCTTTTCCACAATTTCAATAACTTTTTTTTTCTAGAGTTCTCTGCAGTTCTGTATGATCATAGAGCTTTATTATTTTTTTTAATCTTAAAAGACTCTTTTCTATGGTTTGCTAGCATCTGTTTATGGGTTATTAGAGTTTTAAATTTAATGACTTTTAAAATGTTACTTGAGTCATTTAAATCTTTAAGCCTTAAAGTCTGTAACCCAACAAACTACTGATTTCAAAGTATGTGAAATACATTAATTTATAGACATTTTAACCTTCATTTCAAAAATATTAAGTATTAATACAATGGGGTACTGGCATAAGGACAGAAATATAGATCAATAGAAGAGAATAAAGAGTCCAGAAACAAATCAATATGATATTCAACAAAGGTGCCAAGGCAATGCAGTGGAGAAAGGAGAGTCTTTTCAACAAGTAGTGCAGGAATATTGGATATCCATATAATATATACAAAAACTTTCACTCATAATTTGTACCAAACACAAAAATTAATTGAAAATGATGATAGACCTAAATGTAAGAGCTCAAACTATAAAACTTCTACAAGGAAACATTGCAGAAAAATTTGCAAACTTGGGTTAGGCAAACATTTCATAGATATACATTAGAAGTATGATCCAAAAAAATTGGTAACTTGTACCACATCAAAATTCTAAGCTTCTGCTTTTCAAAAGATAAAATTAGGGCAATGAAAAGACAAGCCGCATACTTGAAAAAGGTATTTGCAAAACATGCAGCAGATAAAGGACTTACTAAGAATAAATAATTTTTATAATGAAATAGTAAGAAGACAAACAACCCAATAGAAGAACTGAGCAAAAAAATGTTCAGAAACGAGTTCTCATAAGAGGCCACTGACTACCTTCACCTGTCAGTAGCAGTATCATCATTTCTTAATTAACCCATGTGATTTTCAAGTGGTTACTGGATGCTTTCATATTCATTGGTTAGCATGCTCATGTAAAAATTATATTCAGATGAATATTGGGTAAATATACTTAAGTGGTTTGCACATAAAGATATGTTGTTGAAAGGTAAAGAAAGTAAATGTCTAGATAAAGGTGAATCCTGTGGAGATTCTCATTTACCAGAGCATTTCTAAATGGCCAATTACGACTATGTTCTAAAGAATGAGTCAGATGTCTTCCATTTCCAAACAGGATGTAGTTAAGTAGTTCATGATAGGTCATGTCAGGATGTAGTAAGTTATGCTCCAATAGACAACAACTAGAAAAAGCCAGATGAATAATAAAAGTCATATTTTAAAAATCAGAGAGATGTGGAAATCTAAGGAACTACTTGGACTAAAATTCCAGAGTGGGAGAATCATTTAGAGGTGAGTAGACAATTAGCTACCAGTTTTTCCCTGGGGCCCTTGTCAATTTTAGGTGTAGGCTGATAAATGGAGCTTGACCCATATATAAGGCTGAGAGAGAAATCATTAAATCTTTTAAAACTGGAGATTTTAGAGGCCCCAACTACTTGGTCAGTTTTCGGCAAAAGATATTTGCAGTAATCTGAAGTGGCATAGGGTGTTAAGAGATAAAGGAAAAAAATCTGACAGGCAGAGTGAAATCTCTTGCAGTGCTTAAAAAACAAAGATCAACCAGGGCAATCTTGAAATTAAAACAGGCAAGAGATGAAATCCCTAGAGGAAGTAGTGAATTGACATTGAGGATCTATATACTCTTTTTACCTGGGGACACCTCTGTGGGGAGTGGGAGGGAGGACACAGGTAGAGGCTGAAAACCTAGGTTTGGCCCTGGCAAAAGGCTGCTGTTGGGGGAGATTAGCATAGATTTTGTTGTTTATGTAGGGACTAGTGAGTAGAGAAGCCTCAGACACATTGCTGGTCTCCCCCTCAAACATCTGATGTATTTGAAGCTACATCAGGAGGATAATAAACTAAACTGAAAAACTCGGAAGAGTAGAACTACTGGAGTTTTATAGAGCCAAGAAGACAAAGACTCAGCAGCTTTAAAATAAAAATCCTAGGGCTTCCCTGGTGGTGCAGTGGTTGAGAGTCCGCCTGCCGATGCAGGGGACACGGGTTCGTGCCCCGGTCTGGGAAGATCCCACATGCCGCAGAGCGGCTGGGCCCGTGAGCCATGGCTGCTGGGCCTGCGCGTCCGGAGCCTGTGCTCAGCAACGGGAGAGGCCACAACAGTGAGAGGCCCGCGTACAGCAAAAAAAATAAAATAAAAATAAAAATCCTAGTGGACCACATCCTAGAAATACTGGCAAATACGAGGTAGACTGAACTTTAGAAAAACTGAAGTCCAAAGAGGACGCATCTCAATTCCTGAATGGATTCAGGTGAGTAGTCCCTTACCCTATCTAACAAAGGAAAACACCTCTGTGGTAAGACATAACATCAGCTGGGGACTTTCCGGTTCTTTCATACACACTTTGTAACAAGAAAAAGTATGAAACATGTGAAGAGGTAATACCACACAATAGATAATTGAAAAAAAAAAAAAAACAAAACCCAGACAACAATAGACCAGATATTGGGCAGGAATAGAAATGTAGACCTAGGGAACAGATGTGTGGACACAGGGTGGGGAAGGAGAGGGTGGGATGAACTGGGAGATTAGGTTTGACATAAATACACTACCATGTGTAAAACAGATAGCTAGTGGGAACCTGCTGTAGAGCACAGGGAGCTCAGCTCGGTGCTCTGTGATGACCTAGATGGGTGGGATGGGGGGTGGAGGTTGGGGGGTCCAAGAGGGAGGGGATATATGTATTCGTATAGGTGATTCACTTCACTGTACAGCAGAAACTAACACAACATTGTAAAGCAATTATACTACAATAAAAAAGATCAGATATTAGAGTTAGCAGATGAGAATATAAATGAGCTTGATAAATATGTTCAAGAAAAAAAGAGAGAAAAGATAGATAAAATAGATGAAAGGATGAAGAATTTCACCAGGCTACTGTAATTTTAAAAAGGAATCTAACGGATATTTCAGAACTATAAAATATAATTGAAATTGAGAACTGAATGGATGGATTTAACAGCAGATTGGACAATGAAGAACCCAGGATCAGTGAATAAAATAGGTAAGTAGGAAATATCCACACAGACTGAAAGAGAGAAAAAAAATCGGGGAAAACTCAGATGTGACATAAAAGACGGGTGAGACACATCCAAAAGCTCTAATGTACATGTAATTGCAGCATCAGAGTAAAGAAAAGGGAGGGGAATAGTAGCAATAGTCTTAGGTGTTTTATCCAAGAATTTCCCTAAACTCATAAAAATCAACTGACAGATTTAAGAAGTTTAGCAAATGTCAAGCAGGATTAAAAAACAAAAAAATAAAACAAACAAAAAAAAACCCACCAAAAAACCTAGACATATCTCAGTCAAAATACTGAAAAACAAAGGTAAAGAAATGAATTTAAAAGTTGTCAGAACTTAAAAGACAAATTAATTTCAAGGACTGACAAGCTGAAAAGCTTATTTCTGAACAGAAACAATGGAAGCCAGAAGAAAATAGGAAAATGCCTTTAAAGTGCTGAAAGAAAATTAAGTGCCAACCTGGAATTCCGTACATAGCAAAAATATCCTTCCAAAATGAAAGGGAAGACCTTTTTAGACAAGTACTGAGGGAAATTACTGTTATTATGACTGTATTAAAAAATAAGAAAAGGATATTTTCCAGCAGAAGGAAAATAAACACAGACAAAAACATGGAAATGTAGGAGAAAATGAAGAATATCAAAAAGAGTAAATATCCAAGAAATAGAAATATTGAATATTATAAAATAATTGTAATGTTTATATAGTTTAAAATATAATTAGAACTAAATGCATGAGAACAATAATAAAAAATTTGATAAAGGGGGATTAAAGGAGTGAAAATGTTCTAAAGTAGAATTTGGGAAGTGATAATTATTTGAGCTAGCTATAATAAATCAAAAATGAAATTAAAAAAAGGGGGGCTTCCCTGGTGGCACAGTGGTTAAGAATACACCTGCCAATGCAGGGGACACAGGTTCGAGCCCTGGTCCAGGAAGACACCACATGCCACGACGCAACTAAGCCTGTGCACCACAACTACTGAGCCTGCATTCTAGAGCCTGTGAGACACACTACTGAGCCTGCATGCGTGGAGCCTGTGCTCTGCAATGGGAGGGGCCACCGCAATGAGAAGCTTGCGCACCACAACGAAGAGTAGCCCCCACTCGCTGCAACTAGAGAAAGCCCGCGCGCAACAATGAAGACCAAATGCAATCAAAAATAAATAAATAAAACAAATAAATTTTAAGAAATGCATACTGCAATCTCTAAAGTAGTCATTAAAGGAATAAAACATAATGTTTTAGTACATATTTACTGTTTAAAAGAGGATAGCTGAAATAATAAAAAAGGGATTGATCCAAAACGATAGAAAGAAGAAAAAAGGAAATATAAAACAGATGGGAAATGAAACAAATGGAAAAATTATAGCTAAAAAATCAATTATATCAGTAATTAAGTGTAAATGGATTAACACTTCATTTAAATAATGACGATTAATTAGATTAAAAACACAAAACCCAACTATATGCTTCTTATGAGTAAAACATTTTAATTTTAAATAACATTACAGAAAAGTCAAAAATGAAAGGATGGGCTTGGGGATCTTGAGATTACAAAGAGTGCTACTCCCACACTTACAATAAGAACATAAAAAGCTGGGCAATTTTCAGGACTTCCCCGGTGGCACAGTGGTTAAGAATCTGCCTGTCAATGCAGGGGGCCTGGGTTCGATCCCTGGTCAGGGAACTAGATTCCACATGCCACAACTAAAAGATCCCACATGCTGCAACTAAAGATCCCACATGCTGCAAATAAAGATCCCCTGTGCCGCAACTAAAGATCCCTTGTGCCGCAACTAAGACCCAAATAAATAAATATTAAAAAAAAAAGCTGGGCAGTTTTCAAGTTCACGACTTTCCTTGAACCCAACAGAATGCTAACACTGCATGGTGAAAAACTAAAGCTGAAATATGGACAGAGATGGGACACGAGAGTTTGCTTACCTGGGCAGATGCAGCCAGACACCAGTAAGAAGAATTCAGCTACAATAGTTGATAAATTGGCAAAAGTGAGTGTGGGCTAGAGAGGTAGTTGGAAGACCCTGAGGTCCAAAGATATGGGAGAGGGGAGGAATTTACATCCTCTTGCAAGTTTTTTCTCTACAAATCACAACTACTCACCAGGAAGGCTAAGGAGAATCCTGAGAAAGAGTCCTTCATGGTGTAGGTCAGGGGAGGAGAAGAGCAGCTCCTGTGGAAGGGGCACAAAACTCTGCCTAGATCTTTCTCTTCTATTTCCCCTATTTCCTCTATGGAACAAAGCCTTACTATACAGAGTAGGGGGAGGAGGGCAACAAAAATTGTTGCCCCTAGAGTAATGGTAAAAACTCCTTGTAGCTGGAAGAAGGAAATAGGAAAAGTACCTTCTACCCTGAGGGAGGAGCTTGAATATACGCTAGGTCCAGAACTACAGTTGGAGGATAGGCAAGAGGATTTTAAAGGCTACGTTCCCCGAACTCAGGGAAACAGTACTTATCTAAGACTAAGGTTTAATCAGGATATCAGAGCACACCACCCCTACTGCACTGCCTTCACAATGCTAAAAACCATTGAGTAATAGAAACAGTGGACTACTGCCAGGAGAGCTGTAACATTCAGGTCCCCTATATGGTAGAGTATAAAAGAAGACCTAAAGCTGAGGGTAGAACAGATAATGAGAAACACCACCTTGGCAACCAGCCCTCAATCTAAACACAAGTTATCATTAGAGAAACCTTGCATGCATTGAGAGTAAACAAGCAACAACAAACCTCAAATTCAAGTTGACTCTGATTAACACAAACCTAAAGCCTAAATACTAAAGGCCTAGCAGAAGGAAAGCTGTGCCCATTTCCAAGCTCAAAGCCTACTTACCTCAGTCTCTATTGTCCTACACAAGTCAAACACACACACACACACACACACACACACACACACACACACACACACACTCCAAAGAAGCAGAAGAGTCAACAGAACCAGATGTGGCTATTATAGAGATGCTGGTATTGTCTAACAGAGAACTTAGAATAACTGTGATTAATACGGAAAAGGCTCAGTGGCAAAGTTGGACAATGGGTTAGATTATATGAGTAATTTCAACCAAGACATGAAAACTATAAGAAAGAATCAAAATGGAAATGAGATAAACGAAAAACATAATAACAAAGATCTGGACTGCTTTGTATGGACTGATCAGTAGACTGGACACAGCCAAGGCAAGAATCAATAAACTTGAAGATATGTCAATAGAAATTACCCAATCTGAAACAAAAGAGGAATAAGTGCAGGAAAAAACCCCAGGCATCCAAGAACTGTGGGGTAATATCAAATTGTCTATATGCATTATTGGAATGCCAGAAGGAGGAAAGAGAAAAATGGACAGAAGAAATATTTGAAGAAATAATCGCTGACAATTTTCAAAAATTAATGACAGATACCAAACCACAGATTCAAGAAGTTCAGAGAACACCAAACAGGATAAATACTAACCAAACAACAGCACACACCTAAGCATATCATAATTAAACAGTTGAAAACAAAAGACAAGAAAAATTTTAAAGTTAAAAGAGACACATTACATGCAACTGTACATCCATAGGCGAAAACAAAAAAACTACTCGAAACCATATCTCATATCTTATACAAAAGCTAACTCAAAATGTTTTATAGACATAAATATAAAACATAAAGCTATAAAACCTCTAGAAGAAAACTTAGGAGAAAATATTTGTGACCTCAGGTGAGGCAAGGAATTTTAAAATATTATACCCAAAACATGATCCATAAAAGAAAAAAACTGTAAGTTGGATATTATCCAATTTGAAAACTTCTGATCTGTGAAAGACACTGTTAAATGCATAAAATGTTAAGCTCAAGATTGGAAGAAAATATTTGCAAATCACATTTCTGACAAAGGCCTGTATCTATAAAATATAAACAGTTCACAAAATTCAATAATAAGACAACCAACAACTGATTTTTTAGCTCTGTAGGTGATTCAAACATACAACCAAGTTTGGAAACCTCTCTTCAATGGCCTCCTCTCTCACTTATCTGAGAATCAAAACTACCCTTCTGTCTTAGATTAGAGTTGGCTATGAAATATAAATCTAAACCCCAGGCTCACTCACATTCCTTTGAATTTATGGTGGCTTTCTGGTGTGTGTATTGGCAGCCTACAGGCAGCTGGATATTTCACTTCTGTTCCTTTGTTACTTCTGTTTATTCTACTCTTTCTTGGCACCTATAGATTTAGATTTGGCTTATCAAGCATGCACATCTCTTGAAAGACAAAATATGGAATGTAAAAATTTGCTTTAAAAGATCATTAAATGAAAACGCATCTCGACTTGTCTTTATAAATTCTACATTGATGAAGTTAATACACCTTTGAGCACTGCTCCAGGAGCAAGAGGCACTTGGACATGCCTCTTCATTCAGGATAGACCTTCAGGCAAACCCACTAAAGGTGGATAAGTTGTGGTAAGTTAATTCTTCTAATATTTAGTTTATGATTTGCTCATCAGTTTGTTTCTAAGGAAATCTATTACAGTGATGATATTCAGATTTTAGTGGGCATAAAAATCACCTAGGGAAGAAGTTATTAAAATGTAGATCCTTGACCTCCCACCACCAGAGAGTGTATGTAGTTAACGTTGGGGTGAGTCCCCCAAATCTATATTTTTAAATAAGTACCTTTCCATGATTCTAATGTAGCCAGGACCATAGAAGACCCGCTTAAAAATCCTGGTAAGAAGATCATCCCTGAGAATTTTGTTTATGCATGTCCTGTAACTGAAAACTAGCAAAGACATTGAACTTCACCAATGCAGACACTGTGAGGCAAAAGAGAGCTTGCTAGAATAGAACAGGAGAAAATCTAGCTTTGAAAATGACTCTCCCTTTCACTGACTCCTTTTTTTTTCTTTTTTGTAAAAGACAAGTTCTGTGAAATGATTCACTGGAGAGTTATTATGGGCCAAGTATGATAATAGTCATTCATATTCTGGCCACAAATGCAATTCATTTGGTAAACGCCAAGCTCTTTGAAGCTTGAAGCACCTAATGTAATTGCATTCTGCAGCTTAGAAGTGGCAATGGATCCCTGGGCAGCCATGTGGATCTCTCTCTTGAAGCACTGGATAGAAACCTCAAAGTGTGGCCCTGCAGTGGAGCTGTTTCAGTTTTCATCCTTCCCCCATTGCATTTTCTTTAGACTACTGAGTTATATTTAGTGGGGTCCTGACTGAATGTGAAAATATTTAGAAAATGTGAAATGTTTAGAAGCTTGATGTAAAAAACAATTTAGTTTCTCACATGTAAATAACAATTATTATGAAACCAGCAAGGGAAAGTGTGAACTCAGTTTGGTTATCACCACTATGCTGTATCATCGTCTTCTGCTTTTTCCTCAGATTTTAGCCTTTTCTTTAGTGAGGAACCTTGGGATACACTGTCATCATATCCACCCCCAAATACCCCATCAAATGCATTTTCTTTTTTACTTCATTTGCCATTTAGCTTTTGCTAAGTACAACTGGGAATGGCATTATGGTCTCAGATAATAGAAGAAAAATTAAATGTGTTGAAAAGCTGTCTGGTGCCTTTTCTAGGAGGGTGAGGCCCATTGTCATGTGTGAGCCTACTGGCTGACTTCTAATGGAGGGCATGGCAGTGTGATTCTAGAAAATCTTATTTTGAATTTTGGGAGCTCAAGCAAGTCGCACGCTCACCACTGCTCAGGCGTCCCATCCTTTGCATTTGTTAAATTGTATTTTTCATTAGAAATAACACTTGTAACAAGCCAGAGGAAAGTAGGTCTTGCTGCAGCTTAATTTGAGGAAATTGATTAAGATAAATTTTAGATTGTGCCCATCTTAGAGAAAAGTGAAATAACTCATTATGAAAAGTATAGACTGCTTGCTATTATTCTGATAGGGAGCAATTTAATGAGCCAATTTATGAACTGTTGAAGCCAACGTATAGGCATGTGCAATTTGCCTGGTGGTTCCTAAAGAAAAAAAATAAATCACATGAGGAGGTGAGCAGATGTTAACATAGAAAAACTTGGAAAATACACAAAATTATAAAAGAAAAATAATATTATTATTAACATTTTAATGCATATGCTTCCAGCCAGTTTTCTATGTGTACATGTATATGTTTTTTGACATCATATTTTATAATTCCTCTGTAAACTTTTTTTACCCACTCTTAGATTATAAGCATTTCCCAATGCTATTAAAATATCAATACATAAATTTAATGTTTACATAATGCTACCTTTATTTATGCACTATATTTTAATTAACCATTCTTTTATAATTGGACATTAAGTTTATCTATAATAAATATTCTGATAATCTTGATTCATCACAGAAGGCTTAAAATATTTGTGGAAGATCTCCTATTTCCAACAAGCAAATTAAATGGCAGATGGTAGATTCTGGATCTCCCTGTTTATATCAACTAACTCACCTCTTGAGAAAATATAAAATGTTGAATAGGATTGTAGGCCTTAAGGACCGGTTATTTGGGGAATGTCTTTTTGTTATATTTGGGTTTACTTATTTTCAGAGTTGCTTCCATGTTTGAAGTCAGTGGATTAAAGCAGTAGTTCCAGTCTTTTTTGCAGGGAGAGGAGGAGAAAAGGCAGGGAAGATGGATTATAGTTCCAAATCTGCAAAGTTGTGGAAATTCATTGTAGTCTCTGAGCTGGGTATTGAGGAACTCCAGCCTCATCAACTTCTCTGATTAGGTAGAGAAAGGGAGCAATGGACTATGGTGAGAAACACGGAAGTCTGCGAAGTGAGTAGGATTTGACATAGACATACTTTGGGGAGAGAAGTGACAAAGTCACATTTTTACCAGATACAGGTTTGATATCTAACACTACTACAGATTTTGGCTGGCCACGTTAAAGGCTAATTTTGGAAAGGGGAGGAGGACTCAGAGTCCCAAACTGAAAGCCTGAGTAAAGTGTTGAGCATCATGAATAAATGAATATCTCTTATTTCCCAATTCTCTGACACAAACTGGGTGTCCAACATTTCAATTCAATTCTGATCCTGACTCCCAGATTTAGCATCACACCCCACAGGTTAAGGGTTCAGTCTCACAAGACTGCCCCCTACCTCAGATGCCAGTTGCAATGGGGTGCCCAGGATACCTGCACTTCTGTCTAGCTTGGCTGGAATGAGCCACAGAACTTAGGAAAATTCTATACAGTAGTCCCCCCTTATCCACAGTTTCATTTCCTGTAGTTTTAGTTACCTGTGTTCAACCTCAATCCAAAAATATTAAATGGAAAATTCCAGAAATAAACAATTCATAAGTTTAAATTTAAAAAAAACTGCCTGCTGTTCTGAGTAGTGTGATGAATCGTCCCTTTGTCCAATGAATCCACACTGTATATGGTACCTGTCTCTTAGTCAAGTTAGTAGCCATCTTGGTCATCAGACTGACTTTTGCAGTATCACAGGGCTTGTGTTTAAGTAACTCATACTTTACTTTAAAATGGCCCCAAAGTACAAGAGTAGTGATGCTGGAAAAACCATAGTATGTATAGGGTTTGGTACTATCCACGGTTTCAAGCATCCACTGGGAGTCTTAGAACTTATACCCCATGGGTAAGGGGGCACTACTGTACTTACTATTACAGTTTATTATAAAGGATAAAAACAAACAGTCAGATTAAGAGTTACAGAGGGTGAGCACCAAAAGGGTCCTGAGTGCAGGAGCCTTTATCTCCATGGAACTGGAGTATGCCACCCTCCTAACACTTTAATGTGTTCATCAGCTGGGAAGATCTCCAGACCACTTGTCATTTAGTCATTTTTATGGAGGTCTAATTATGTAGGAACAATTGATTAAATAATAGGTCACTGGGGGACTGAACTGAGTCTCAAGTTCCTATTTCCAACCTTCAAAGGAATTTTATTTTAATTGAGAAAGCAGCTTAAGTCAGTTAAGCTTCGTCCTACAAACAGTCCTTGAGACTGCCCTATAACAAAAGAGGGGATCTCTTCAGCCCTTGCCTGCTATCTTTCCTTCCAAACCCATTTGCTCTGCCTCAGAGGCAGCAATTCCTGCTTTGATGCATCAAAAGTAAGACTCTTCATAGTAACACTTTGATCTCAGTCCTGATTCATCCCACAGAATGGCCCCCTGGATCTGCCTTTGGCCTTTACTCTGCATTCACTGGCAGTCCCAGGCTCCTATAACCTCTGCCTCCTCTGTGGCCTTGTTTGTCCAGGAAGGGAGAAAGGAACACATACCAAGTAACATACAGAACAAGCTCTACTCAGAATTGCTAACTGGCATTTTGCCATAATATTAACAATATTAATAACAACATTAAAAACCAATAATAGAGCTTACTAAGTGCCAGGTATTGCTCTAACCACTTATATGCATTATTTTAATTAATTCTTACAATATCCCTATAAGTTGTTAGCGCCATTTACAGATGTTAGGTTACGGAGAGGCTATTCAGATGGTAGGCGGAAGAAACAGGATTCAAATCCAGCCATTCTGATGCCAGTACTAAGGCCACTTGAGGCTACACTGATAGATCAGACAAGAAAAGGAGTGGATTAAGAAAGGTTTCCTGGAGGAAGGTTTGTAATTTCTTTAAGCAATGGAGGACATAAGCCTGATGACTGGATGGGAGGAGGCATTCCAAATCAAGAAAATACTCTGTAACCAAGCTCCAAGAACCCAATGTCTCAGCTTAATGTTTTTGCACATGCTAGTTTCTGTACTTGGAATGCTTTCTCCTTTTTATTCATTTGACTGATTTCTGTTCATCTTATAAAACTTAGCTTGGATACTATCTTGTTTTGAAGACTTCCTTGCATGCAATGCTCTTGATTTATTGTTCTCTGCTCACCCTGTGCTGACTTCTGACATAGCTCATGGCAGACTGATTGTCTGCCAATCACCCACCTCTCTCCGTATTCGTGCACTTTGCCACATACCTTTGCAGCCCTATCAGGCGGTGGGCTCTATTTCCCCTGACCTTTGAGCATGGGCTGGCCTTGTGACTTGCTCTATCCAGTAGATAGTGGTTTGACTGATGATGGGCCCATTTCAGCCTGGACATCTAGAGATCTTGTGACTCCTAGTGTCTTAGAGCCCTGCCTTTTCCATGTGTACAGGCTGGGATGCCCTGTTAGAGGGCGAGGAAGCACATGGAGGAGAGCTGAGCCAACCCCCAGAAACAGAGCTCTTGGCTAACCCACCAGTTGATCACAGTTGTAGGAAGGAGCCCAGAAGAGAACTATCAAGTCTGGCCCAGATCAACAAGTCAAGTCTTCCTAGTCAACCTGGAGTCACAAGAAATAAAAAATGGTTATTGTTTTAAGCTGCTAAGTTTACGGATGAAATATTACACAGCAATTACTAAAGGGTACAGAAATTGATGCCCGTGACAACATCCTAAAGTATGTGGCATTGGCTTTGTGTCTGAGTGGCGAGTGGTGGCTAGAAAAATGATGGGTAACTGTAAACTCTGGTTGGAAAAATGATGAGGAGATTTTTAGGGGAGTCTGGAAAAATAGCAACTCATGTCATATAGCAATGAAATGACTAGCAAACTTGGAATATAGAACGTGTCCCTAACGACCTTTTGGATTTGGCTAAGAAGATCTCTAGGCACGATGTTTAAGGTATCAGTTAGTTGCTGCCTGATGGAAAAGACAAGGTACAGAAAAAGGAGATGAGCTTAAAACAACAACACACCAACAACAACTGGTCAGGTTGCAAAATGTGAAGAACGGAAAACAAAAATGTTTCTCATCTGTAGCCTCTCAAGCCAGACAAAGATCAAATACAGGGTGTATCAGAAAGACATGGCCTTGGGGCAAAGATGAACATGGAAACAGGAAAGCAATTTATAGAATTTAAGGCAAACCTATTTTGATCAACTAAAGAAAAAACATAGTTGGTTAGTAGTAAGAAATTAATATAGCAAGGAATCTAGAAAGCTCTGAGATATCTTTAAAATTTGCACATGCTCTTATTTCTAAACCTGCCAACTTGTTTTCTCTCTATAATTGTCACCCTTTTCTCCTTCTCCCTCACTTGCTCTCTATATTTCTTTCTGCTTACTACTTACTTCCCTCTCAGTGAAGGCAACATAGCAAGTTAAATACAACTTTGTAACATTTCCCAAACCATCCTTTTTTATGTGACAGACTGCAAGATGAGTTTTTAAATTAATTATGATAATTGAATACCTGGTGAATGTATCATTAAAAATTGTATACCTTTAAAGAAGGAAGTATAACTTAATACCCATTTATTATCGTGGTAGGCTATCACTTTTTAAATTGGAAACTAAAGGCAAATCAATTTATCAAGTCCTAGGTGTCAGTTGAAATTCCCTTAAATAGAACACTGTGGATTTCTTTCTTTTTTATTTTTTGGTAAGCAAGAGAGCTTCAGACTACTTTTTTTGTTGTTGTTGTTGTTGTTGCTATACGCGGACCTCTCACTGTTGTGGCCTCTCCCGTTGCGGAGCACAGGCTCCGGACGCGCAGGCTCAGCGGCCATGGCTCACGGGCCCAGCTGCTCCGCGGCACGTGGGATCTTCCCCGGACCGGGGCAGAAACCCGTGTCCCCTGCATCGGCAGGCGGACTCTCAACCACTGCGCCACCAGGGAAGACCCAGACTACTTTTGTTTTTTTAACTACTTGTGGATTTGGGCAGAGTTTGAAGCCTTGCCTTTTGGGCTTCTGCTTTCTACAAGTCACGGGGTGGGGATGTTTGTGTTTGCCAAAATTGAAAATGCCAGAATCAAAAAAATCATATGTTGCAATATTCTGTTTCCATTTCCAGAGCAGGCCAAGCTCCTTCCTGGTTCAACGAGGTCAAATGGAGACTTCCTTTTGAGTCACTTCTAGAAAAAGCTATTTGCAGCCTCCACATATTTTCAGTGAGCAGATGGTGATAATGATGATGATGATGATGGTGGCGGTGGTGGTGATGTTGATGCTAATTAAGACTTTTCTGAATAATTCCTGGAAAACTATTTCCCACTGCACAAAATGGATGAAAGATATGCTATTTGGATTCAGAATAGTTTACCAGTGTGGTGTGGTGATTAGCAAGGCAGAAGGCATCATGGGATCCACCAGCAAAAGGAGGAGAAGTGAAATATGATAAGCGATTCTCTCTTTTCAACCTCATCATGGTTGGAATTTCACCCAAACTAGCATCCAGTTGTGAGTCTCTGTGCTCTGAAAGTTTTGAATATGTTGGGGGGTTGTAGAAGTAAGTAGGCAGTGTCAGAAGTTCAGTCCGTATGTGACTGAAACAAAGAGTATCTAAGACTAAGAGTATTTGAGTGTCTACTAGTTATAAGCAGTGGGTCAGGAAGGTTGTGTGATCATTAGAACTTCTGTTTCTGGCATTATAGAATAATTTGTATCAAACTAACTCTCCTGCCAGGACAAATTATAAAAGCTAGATAAAACAATATCTTGAAGATACTGGGGAGTAACTTCCCTAAGGGCTAGGACTAAACAGTAGCATTAAAGGTAATCCTGAAGTAGACAATGTTCCCATTACCTATTACTGTTTTGCAAACCTTCTCAGAACCAAGAGACTTAAGACAATAACTAATTAGCTCTCATAGTTCTAGAGGTTGAGAGATTCAGTGGTGTGTTTCTTGTTTCATGTCCTTCATGTGCAGCCAGATAGTGTTTGAAGCTGGACTCATTTGAAAGCATCTTCACTCAGGTGTCTGGAGCCTGGGCTGAGAAATATGGAATAGGTGGGGAGTGGTTGACCATTCATATCTATAGGTGTCCTCTCCATGTGACTAGTTTGGGCTTCCTCACACTTGGAAGTCTCAGTGTAGATGGACTTCTTATGTGGTGACTGGCTTATATCAGAGTGGGCATTTTAAGAGACAGGAAGCATAGCTGGAGGTCTTTTAAGACCTGGGCCTTGAAACGGCACAGCATCACTTCTGCCATATTATATTGGTCAAAGCAGTCCCCAGACCTACCCTGTTGTAAGGGAAGGAGAGAGTGAGGGGAGTGTCAATTCAGTGAGAGGAGTGTCAAAGAATTTGAGGTCATCTTTATTATGCCACAAACTAGCTCTTACAAAGCTTTGAGCCCAGCCTTGACTGAAGTTGATCTTCACATACTCACTTGCCTGTCAGACAAAATTAAATCCTCCAAGGAGAAAGATTACTCCACCCAGAGATCTTACAAGTTGTTCATGCAAAATGTTTGATATTCAATATATACAATGGAATATTACTCAGTCATAAAAAGAAACAAAATTGAGCTATTTGTAATGAGGTGGATAGACCTAGAGTCTGTCATACAGAGTGAAGTAAGTCAGAAAGAGAAAGACAAATACCATATGCTAACACATATATATGGAATTTAAGAAAAAAAAATGTCATGAAGAACCTCGGGGTAAGACAGGAATAAAGACACAGACCTACTAGAGAACGGACTTGAGGATATGGGGAGGGGAAGGGTGAGCTGTGACAAAGCGAGAGAGAGGCATGGACATATATACACTACCAAACGTAAGGTAGATAGCTAGTGGGAAGCAGCCGCATAGCACAGGGAGATCAGCTCGGTGCTTTGTGAGCGCCTGGAGGGGAGGGATAGGGAGGGTGGGAAGGAGGGAGACGCAAGAGGGAAGAGATATGGGAACATATGTATATGTATAACTGATTCACTTTGTTATAAAGCAGAAACTAACACACCATTGTAAAGCAATTATACCCCAATAAAGATGTTAAAAAAAAAAAAAAAGAGTGTATGTACCAGAGTCAATCAGAAAGATAGCATTTGAGAAATCTCTTTCTCCTTTGGACACTAGTCTTTAGTTTGAAGAAAATTGTAAGTTGATTTACCAATAAATTGATTATTATACAAAAAAAAAGAAAAATTACTAGAAATGCCAAGAAATAGGAAGAGACTAAACAGCAAAATAAAAAGCAAACAATAGAAACGGGTCCAGATGTTGGAGTTATAATACAGGAAATTTAAAATAACTATGATATAGGAAATTTAAAACAACTATAATATAAGAAATTTAAACTAACTATGATTAATATGATCAAGATTTTTTAAAAGATAGTTTTTTAGAAAACTGGTACTATAAAAAAGAATAAAGTCAAGTAGAAATTCTAAAAATTAAAAATACAGTATCAGATACTATGAATTCAAACATGGAATAAAAACAGATCATTAAACTAAAATATAGACTAGTAGAAAATATCCAGATCTAAGAAAATATCAAACAGATAAGAAAAGAATTGAAAATACAAAATGAATGTAAGAAATATGTGGTAGATGGTTAAGATGACTACCATATATAGTTGGAGTTCCAGGAGAAGAAAAGATGGAAGAAAACAAAAACTATTCATTTGAAAAAATACTGGCCAGAAATTTTCCATAAGTTGGAGAACATTAAGTTTACAGCGTCAAGAAGTGCTATAAACCCTAAGCGGGATTAACACAAAGAAGACCATTTCTAGAGACAACATATTCAAACTGATAAAAACAAAATACAAAGAGAAAAATCTTTAAAGTAATCAAAAAAGACATTCTCCTTCAAAACAATAAGATTGACAGTTGACTTTTCAACAGAAATGTTGAATGCCAGAATTCAATAAAATGACTGATATCTTTAAAGAGCTTGAAGATGATAACAGTCAATTTAAAATGTTATGTATAGTAAAGATGTCCTCATCAAATAGACAGACTTAGACAAACAAAAATGAGAGAAATTGTCTTCAGAAGACCTGCACTAAAAGAACTACTAAAAAAATTTTATTTTATGCAGAAAAAGAAAAATATGACCTGATATGGAAACAAAATAATGCAAGAAGAAATGAAGATCACTGTGGGTGGGGAGAGAGTAGAGAAATCTAAATAAATATTGATGAGTGAGAAAAATAATTAAAAATGGTTTATAGTTTTAAATATACAGAGTCTTATAATGCAGGAGAACAACAGCACAGACAGCAATGGGGAATGATAAAGAGAGTTGAAGTGATATAAGACTGCCCTGTCACGATAGAAAAAAAAAAAAAAAAGACTGCCGTGACTGGGAGGTAGTAAAAGAACTAATGTTAGGAAGACTATCATAACTTAAGAATTCACCTTGAAATGTCTAAGATAACCTCTAAAACCACTATTAAGGAAGAAAATAGAAAAATGGTTTTAAAGATATTTGATTCAATAAAAGGCAAGAAAGGATAAAAACAACAAAAATAGATGCAATGAAGAGAAAAGAAATATCATATAGTAAATTTATACCTAAATTTATTAGTAATTACATTAAATGTGAGGTAAATACTCCAATGAAGACACAGAGATTGCCAGAGTGTATAAAACAAAACAAAATCCATATATATGCTCCTTACATGATACAAACGTTAAGTGTAAAGCACAGGTAAAAATATGGAAAAAGTATGTCATGCAACACTAACCAAAAGAAAGCTTATATAACTATTCCAATATGAGACAAAGTAAATTGTAAGGCAATAGCATTACTAGAGATAAAGAGATATTTTAAGAGATATTTTATCACGATAGGTATACTTTATTTTTTCATATATGGCCTTTATTATGTTGAGGTAGGTTCCCTCTATGCCCACTTTCTGGAGAGTTTTTATCATAAATGGGTGTTGAATTTTGTCAAAAGCTTTTTCTGCATCTATTGAGATGATCATAGGTTTTTTATTCTTCAATTTATTAATATGGAGTATCACATTGATTGATTTGCGTATACTGAAGAATCCTTGCATCCCTGGGATAAATCCCACTTGATCATGGTGTATGATCCTTTAAAATGTGTTGTTGGATTCTGTTTGCTAGTATTTTGTTGAGGATTTTTGCATCTATATTAATCAGTGATACTGGTCTGTAATTTTCTTTTTTTGTAGTATCTTTGCCTGGTTTTGGTATCAGGGTGATGGGGGCCTCGTAGAATGAGTTTGGGAGTGTTCCTTCCCCTGCAATTTTTTGGAAGAGTTTGAGAAATATCGGTGTTAGCTCTTCTCTAAATGTTTGATAGAATTCGCCTGTGAAGCCATCTGGTCCTGGACTTTTGTGTGTTGCAAGATTTTTTTGTTCGTTTGTTTTGTGGTACGCGGGCCTCTCACTGCCGCGGCCTCTCCCACCGCAGAGCACAGGCTCAGGACGTGCAGGCCCAGTGGCCATGGCAGGCGGACCCCCAACCACTGTGCCACCAGGGAAGCCCTGTTGCAAGATTTTTAATCACAGTTTCAATTTCATTACTTGTGATTGGTCTGTTCATATTTTCTATTTCTTCCTGGTTCAGTCTTGGAAGGTTATACTTTCCTAAGAATTGGTCCATTTCTTCCAGGTTGTCCATTTTAATGGCATAGAGGTGCTTGTAGTAGTCTCCTAGGATGCTTTGTATTTCTTCAGTGTCTGTTGTAACTTCTCCTTTTTCATTTCTAATTTTATTGATTTGAGTCCTCTCCCTCTTTTTCTTGATGAGTCTGGCTAATGGTTTACCAATTTTGTTTATCTTCTCAAAGAACCAGCTTTTAGTTTTATTGATCTTTGTTATTGTTTTCTTTGTTTCTATTTCATTTATTTCTGCTCTGATCTTTATGATTTCTTTCCTTCTGCTAACTCTGGGTTTTGTTTGTTCTTCTTTCTCTAGTTCCTTTAGGTGTAAGGTTAGGTTGTATATTTGAGATTTTTCTTGTTTCTTGAGGTAGGCTTGTATAGCTATAAACTTCCCTCTTAGAACTGCTTTTACTGCATCCCATAGGTTTTTGGATCCTCGTGTTTTCATTGTCATTTGTCTCTAGGTATTTTCTGATTTCCTCTTTGATTTCTTCAGAGATCTCTTGGTTATTTAGTAACGTATTGTTTGGCCTCCATGTGTTTGTGTTTTTTACATTTTTTCCCTGTAATTCATTTCTAATCTCATAGCGTTGTGGTCAGAAAAGATGCTTGATATGATTTCAATTTTCTTAAATTTACTGAGGCTTGATTTGTAACCCAAGATGTGATCTATCCTGGAGAATGTTCCGTGCACACTTGAGAAGAAAGTGTAATCTGCTGTTTTTGGATGGAATGTCATATAAATATCAATTAAATCTATCTGGTCTATTGTGTCATTTAAAGCTTCTGTTTCCTTATTAATTTTCTGTTTGGATGATCTGCCCATTGGTGTAAGTGAGGTGTTAAAGTCCCCCACTATTATTGTGTTACTGTCGATTTCCTCTTTTACAGCTGTTAGCAGTTGCCTTATGTATTAAGGTGCTCCTATGTTGGGTGCATATATATGTATAATTGTTATATCTTCTTCTTGGATTGATCCCTTGATCATTATGTAGGGTCCTTCTTTGTCTCTTGTAATAGTCTTTGTTTTAAAGTCTATTTTGTCTGGTATGAGAATTGCTACTCCAGCTTTCTTTTGATTTCCATTTGCATGGAATATCTTTTTCCATCCCCTCACTTTCAGTCTGTGTGTGTCCCTAGGTCTGAAGTGGATCTCTTGTAGGCAGCATATATACAGGTCTTGTTTTTGTATCCATTCAGCCAAGTCTATGTCTTTTGGTTGGAGCATTTAATCCATTCATGTTTAAGGTAATTATTGATATGTATGTTCCTACCATTTTCTTAATTGTTTTGGGTTTGTATGTATAGGTCCTTTTCTTCTCTTGTGTTTCCTACTTAGAGAAGTTCCTTTAGTATTTGTTGTAAAGCTGGTTTGGTGGTGCTGAATTCTCTTAGCTTGGGCTTGTCTGTAAAGCTCTTGATTTCTCCATCGAATCTGAATGAGATCCTTGTCGGGTAGAGTAATCTTGGTTGTAGTTTCTTCCCTTTCATCACTCTAAGTATATCATGCCATACGCTTCTGGCTTGTAGAGTTTCTGCTGAGAAATCAGCTGTTAACCTTGTGGGATTTCCCTTGTATATTATTTGTCATTTTTCCCTTGCTGCTTTCAAGAATTTTTCTTTGTCTTTAATTTTTGCCAATTTGATCACTATGTGTCTCGGCCTGTTTCTCCTTGGGTTTATCCTTTATGGGACTCTCTGCACTTCCTGGACTTGGGTGGCTATAACCTTTCCCATCTTAGGGAACTTTTCGACTATAATCTCTTCAAATATTTTATCAGGTCCTTTCTCTCTCTCTTCTCCTTCTGGGACCCCTAAAATGCGAAAGTTGTTGCATTTAATGTTGTCCCAGAGGTCTCTTAGGCTGTCTTCATTTCTTTTCATTCTTTTTTCTTTATTCTGTTCCACAGCACGAATTTCACCATTCTGTCTTCCAGGTCACTTATCCATTCTTCTGCCTCAATTATTCTGCTATTGATTCCTTCTAGTGTATTTTTCATTTCAGTTATTGTATTGTACATCTCTGTTTGTTTGTTCTTTAATTCTACTAGGTCTTTGTTAAATATTTCTTGCATCTTCTCAATCTTTGCCTCCATTCTTTTTCCGAGGTCCTGGATCATCTTCACTATCATTATTCTGAATTCTTTTTCTGGAATGTTGCCTATTTCCACTTCTTTTAGTTGTTTTTCTGGGGTTTTATCTTGTTCCTTCACCTAGTACATAGCTCTCTGCCTTTTCATCTTGTCTATCTTTCTGTGAATGTGGTTTCTGTTCCATAGGCTGTAGTTCTTCTTACTTCTGCTGTCTGCCCTCTGGTGGATCAGGTATACTTTATATAAAGAAAAAATCAAAAAATAAAAGAAGAAATTGACAAATCCAAAATCATGCAAGACTTTCTTTAACTCAGTAGTCTCAGTGATAAATAGAACAAGCAGGCAAAAAAAAAAAGGAAAAAGAAAAAAATGGAACAACCAATAAAGGTATAGATAATCTGGACAACATATTAATGGACTTGAAATAATTGACCTACATATAATTGAAATAACTGACCTACATATTGCCACCAGGGAAGCCCCCTACCCCTTTTTTAAAGTAGGATCTTTTGAAAGACCCTACTTTCAAAAATAATCAAAGAATATTATGGTAACTTTGTAAAGATACATTTCACAAATATACAAATATTCTGATCAAAATATACAAATATTCTGATCAAAAGAAATAGAAAATCTGGACACTCCTATAACTAGAAAAGGAAATTCCGGGCTTCCCTGGTGGCACAGTGGTTGAGAGTCTGCCTGCCAATGCAGGGGTTCGTGCCCCGGTCCGGGAAGATCCCGCATGCCACGGAGCGGCTGGGCCTGTGAGCCATGGCCACTTAACCTGTGCGTCCAGAGCCTGTGCTCTGCAACGGGAGAGGCCACAACAGTGAGAGGCCCGTATACCGCAAAAAAAAAAAAAAAAAGGAAATTCCAGAGCCAGATGGTTTCACAGGCAAATTCTACCAAACACTGAAGAAAATTACCACGATTATTATCCAAACTCTTCTACTAATGCCCAGTACTCTGGTAAATGCTAGGACAGTGCACACAGCAGAGGCATAAGGATAGTGTTTTGACTGCATGCAGTTTATTTGTGTTGGAGGTATTGTACAGCTTTCCAGAGAAGGTAGAGTTGAGTTGGGTGTCTAATGTTAGGTTGCAACAGTGAGCCTCCCTCTGTCTTGCTTCTTTCACTTTTACTCTCTAGACTCCTATAGTTGAGTTCACTGCTTTTCTCTCTTCGCCAGTTTGAAGAAAGCAGCATTTAAATTACCTTGGCTGGAGGCAGGGGTGTAGGGAGCAATAAAGGGAAAAGTGTGGGATGAGCACGGAAGGATTCTAGGAAGTAGCGAGAGGAAAGACAGCTAGTATTTGCCACTGTCCTATATATGTCACTGTGCCAGCAATGACAATTGCACTCAGATATTGATCCAGTCCCAGCTATCTCCATCCCTATATGTCCAACGTTCTTGCAACTTGGCTTCCACTTTTCTTCTTCCTACTGACTCTTGATATTTTCATGCCCAGTCTTCTAAGAACTAAAGCACAATTTGTAAGGGTCAGGGCTGAAATTGACTTGCTATAGGATGAATCACTGCCATGACAACATCAGGGCCCCAAAACTAGAATAGCCCATCTTCACTTTATCCTGAAGTCACAACAGGACAATCGGATGTGCTAGGGAGATCAGACCAATAAGGACAGAGGACAAAACAAGGTAGCAGATAATTAAGCCATTATATTGTCAATATAAGCTTCCAGTCATGTGGAGCAAAATCACAAAGGAGAACAATAATGCCTTCTGAAGTCAGGGGAGTCCTCAAATGGGTGATGTTTTTCATCATGACCACCCAGGAAAGAACAGAACATAAACACTTTGTTTTCATAAAGAAACAAAGGTAGAAAACCCTGGAGAAAATACTGGGAGGGGAAAAATATTGGCTATTCATGTCACTGAGGCTATATTGATAGGAAACTAAAACAACCAATCAAAGTAGTTGATGCAATGTTAAAAGAAAACATCAAGTTTGGTGTTTAATCTATTTTGTTATTTGACTGAGCTTGACAAAGCCTTAAAGAATCTCCTGTTTTCAGAAAATTGGAATTGGTTCAACAGTCATTCAAAGGGGTTAGTTTCAAACAGATAGTTTGAAAGTCCCAGAAGTAAGCCTGGAAGTAGCACCAAAGACCTTAGGCTCTCTATGATTTTACCCTTGATTAACTGGCCTCAGCCAGACTTTTGTTGCGTTTTTGTCTGGGGTTTTTTTTTTTTTTTTTAAAGGAAGGACACCAGGGCATAGAAAGTTTATTTAATTTTCCCAAGAGAGGATACAGTTTTTTGGGGTTTTGTTTGTTTGTTTGTTTGTTTTGCGGTACGTGGGCCTCTCGCTGTTGTGGCCTCTCCCGTTGCGGAGCACAGGCTCCGGACGCGCAGGCTCAGCGGCCATGGCTCATGGGCCCAGCCGCTCCACGGCATGTGGGATCTTCCCAGACTGGGGCATGAACCCGTGTCCCCTGCATCGGCAGGCAGACTCTCAACCACTGCGCCACCAGGGAAGCCCTGTCTGGGGTTGTTTTGTATGACATTTCACTTGTCATATATCAAGACTTTGTAGTTAATGCTGCTGGGTTCTTACTAGGATCTCCTTAAATGCCTTCTGTTTGACATCATTTTCACTTCCTCTTAAAGATGAATTCAACAAGGCACCTGAAAATGTTAAGAATATTGTGTGTAATTGACATTAGGAAATGGTTGGTCTCCTTCTAACTAGTTCTCACTAGCTCTGGACCAAAGTAGTCGGTTTAACTGACTGCAAACATTTTGTTTAACCTGAGAAAAGTTTGTTGACCTGAGAAAAGGAGATTCATGAAGCCCATTTGCATTTTCTAATAGAGAAATGCTGTGGTAAAAGATTTTGGTTGGTCATTTTGGGAATTTTGGCTCTCATTCACTGGTCAAGTGTTTACTGAGACCCTATTATATTTCAGGTATAATGTACTTTTTGGGAATATTTAAGAAAGTGTTTTCCAAACTGAATATCAAGATGTTAATAGATGTTCCATTGATAAAACGGTTTCTGGCCAAATGAGTTTGCAACATAAACACTCCTCTTTGAGTCATAGAGCATATTAGAATAGTGAAGATTCAGATTTGTCTTGCAGCAAAGAAACCTGCTTAATTTTTCTTTGATTAACCCAGTATTTTCTTTTCTTAACCTATTTCTGATCATGGGACCCCTTATTTTGGAACATCCATTAAATGTCATGGGCTACTAGGAAATTCTGGGAAAAGAGGACTGTATTAGCCTCCTCTGCCTCCTACCCCCAAACTAGCCCTGTATTTTCTGGGGAATGGAAATAGATGAGCCTTCATGATTCATCACATATTAGATAGGTACCCAACAGAAAATGGTTGCTATAAAGAAATTTTATTAAAATATGTGCTAGTGGGAAAAAAGATCCATGTAAACATTTAGCTAAATTATTTTTTCTCTCTCATTTTTTCTCCTTGTCTCCTTGTTTTAATCTCTTTTACCTTACTTGAGCCTTGGGCCCAGAAAGGCAGTAGTTCCTTTTTCTTGAACTGTCTTATTGTTAGCCATACTGCTCCTTCTCTTTCTGCCAGTTTCTTTCCTTCTTTCTTTTTTTTTTAACATCTATATTGCAGTATAATTGCTTTACAACGTTGTGTTAGTTTCTGCTGTATAACAAAGTGAATCAGCTATATGTATACACATATCCCCATATCCCCTCTCTCTTGTGTCCCTCTCCCACCCTCTCTCTCCCACCACTCTAGACGGTCACAAAGCACTGAGCTGATCTCACTGTGCTATGCAGCTGCTTCCCACTAGCTATCTATTTTACGTTTGGTAAACGTATATATATGTATATATGTCAATGCCACTCTCTCACTTCGTCCCAGCTTAAACTTCCCCCTCCCCGTGTCCTCAAGTCCATTCTTTATGTCTGCATCTTTATTCCTGTCCTAGCCCTAGATTCTTCAGAACTGTTTTCTTTTTTTCTCAGATTCCATATATATATATGTGTTAGCATACGGTATTTGTTTCTTCCTTTCTGACTTACTTCACTCTGTACGACAGACTCTCGGTCCATCCACCTCACTACAAATGACTCAATTTCATTTCTTTTTATGGCTGAATATTGCATTGGTTGTTTTGTATGACATTTCACTTGTCATATATCAAGACTTTGTAGTTAATGCTGCTGGGTTCTTACTAGGATCTCCTTAAATGCCTTCTGTTTGACATCATTTTCACTTCCTCTTAAAGATGAATTCAACAAGGCACCTGAAAATGTTAAGAATATTGTGTGTAATTGACATTAGGAAATGGTTGGTCTCCTTCTAACTAGTTCTCACTAGCTCTGGACCAAAGTAGTCGGTTTAACTGACTGCAAACATTTTGTTTAACCTGAGAAAAGTTTGTTGACCTGAGAAAAGGAGATTCATGAAGCCCATTTGCATTTTCTAATAGAGAAATGCTGTGGTAAAAGATTTTGGTTGGTCATTTTGGGAATTTTGGCTCTCATTCACTGGTCAAGTGTTTACTGAGACCCTATTATATTTCAGGTATAATGTACTTTTTGGGAATATTTAAGAAAGTGTTTTCCAAACTGAATATCAAGATGTTAATAGATGTTCCATTGATAAAACGGTTTCTGGCCAAATGAGTTTGCAACATAAACACTCCTCTTTGAGTCATAGAGCATATTAGAATAGTGAAGATTCAGATTTGTCTTGCAGCAAAGAAACCTGCTTAATTTTTCTTTGATTAACCCAGTATTTTCTTTTCTTAACCTATTTCTGATCATGGGACCCCTTATTTTGGAACATCCATTAAATGTCATGGGCTACTAGGAAATTCTGGGAAAAGAGGACTGTATTAGCCTCCTCTGCCTCCTACCCCCAAACTAGCCCTGTATTTTCTGGGGAATGGAAATAGATGAGCCTTCATGATTCATCACATATTAGATAGGTACCCAACAGAAAATGGTTGCTATAAAGAAATTTTATTAAAATATGTGCTAGTGGGAAAAAAGATCCATGTAAACATTTAGCTAAATTATTTTTTCTCTCTCATTTTTTCTCCTTGTCTCCTTGTTTTAATCTCTTTTACCTTACTTGAGCCTTGGGCCCAGAAAGGCAGTAGTTCCTTTTTCTTGAACTGTCTTATTGTTAGCCATACTGCTCCTTCTCTTTCTGCCAGTTTCTTTCCTTCTTTCTTTTTTTTTTAACATCTATATTGCAGTATAATTGCTTTACAACGTTGTGTTAGTTTCTGCTGTATAACAAAGTGAATCAGCTATATGTATACACATATCCCCATATCCCCTCTCTCTTGTGTCCCTCTCCCACCCTCTCTCTCCCACCACTCTAGACGGTCACAAAGCACTGAGCTGATCTCACTGTGCTATGCAGCTGCTTCCCACTAGCTATCTATTTTACGTTTGGTAAACGTATATATATGTATATATGTCAATGCCACTCTCTCACTTCGTCCCAGCTTAAACTTCCCCCTCCCCGTGTCCTCAAGTCCATTCTTTATGTCTGCATCTTTATTCCTGTCCTAGCCCTAGATTCTTCAGAACTGTTTTCTTTTTTTCTCAGATTCCATATATATATATGTGTTAGCATACGGTATTTGTTTCTTCCTTTCTGACTTACTTCACTCTGTACGACAGACTCTCGGTCCATCCACCTCACTACAAATGACTCAATTTCATTTCTTTTTATGGCTGAATATTGCATTGTATATATATGCCACATCTTCTTTATCCATTCATCTGTCGATGGACACTTAGGTTGCTTCCATGTCCTAGCTATTGTAAACAGAGCTGCAATGAACATTGTGGTATACAACTCTTTTTGAATTATGGTTTACTCAGGGTATATGCCGAGTAGTAGGATTGCTGGATCAATATGGTAGTTCTATGTTTAGTTTTTTAAGGAACCTCCATACTGTTCTCCATAGTGGCTGTATCAATTTACATTCCCATGAACAGTTCAAGAGGGTTCCCTTTTCTCCACACCCTCTCCAGAATTTATTGTTTGTAGATTTTTTGATGATGGCCTTTCTGACTGGTATGAGGTGATACCTCATTGTAGTTTTGATTTGCATTTCTCTAATGATTAGTGATGTTGAGCATCCTTTCATGTGTTTGTTGGCAATCTGTATATCTTCTTTGCAGAACTCTCTATTTAGGTATTCTGCCCATTTTTGGATTGGGTTATTTGTTTTTTTGATACTGAGCTGCATGAGATGCTTGTAAATTTTGGAGATTAATCCTTTGTCAGCTGCTTCATTGGCAAATATTTTCTCCCATTCTGAGGGTTGTCTTTTTATATTGTTTATGGTTTCCTTTGCGGTGCAAAAGCTTTGAAGTTTCATTAGGTCCCATTTGTTTATTTTAGTTTTTATTTCCACTTCTGTAGGAGGTGGGTCAAAAAGGATCTTGCTGTGATTTATGTCATAGAGTGTTCTGCCTATGTTTTCCTCTAAGAGTTTGATAGTATCTGGCCTTACATTTAGGTCTTTAATCCATTTTGAGTTTATTTTTGTGTATGGTGTTAGGAAGTGTTCTAATTTCATTCTTTAACATGTAGCTGTCAAGTTTTCCCAGCATCACTTATTGAAGAGGCTGTCTTTTCTCCATTGTATACTCTTGCCTCCTTTATCAAAGATAAGGTGACCATATGTGCATTTGTTTATCTCTGGGCCTTCTATCCTGTTCCATTGATCTATATTTCTGTTTTTGTGCCAGTACCATATTGCCATGATTCCTGTAGTTTTGTAGTATAGTCTGAAGTCAGGAAGCCTGATTCCTCCAGCTCTGTTTTTCTTTCTCAAGATTGCTTTGGCTATTCGGGGTCTTTTGTGTTTCCATACAAATTGTGAGATTTTTTGTTCTAGTTCTGTGAAAAATGCCATTGGTAGTTTGATAGGGATTGCACTGAATGTGTAGATTGTTTTGGATAGTACAGTCATTTTCATAATGTTGATTCTTCTGATCCAAGAACATGGTATATCTCTCCATCTGTTTGTATCATCTTTAATTTCTTTCATCAGTGTCTTATAGTTTTCTGCATACAAGTTTTTTGTCTCCTTAGGTAGGTTTATTCCTAGGTATTTTATTCTTTTTGTTGCAATGGTAAATGGGAGTGTTTCCTTAATTTCTCTTTCAAATTTTTAATAATTAGTATATAGGAATACAAGAGATTTCCATCCATTAATTTTGTATCGTGCTACTCTACTGAATTCACTGATTAGCTCTAGTAGTTTTCTGGTAACATCTTTAGGATTCTCTATGTATAGTTTCATGTCATCTGCAAACAGTGACAGTTTTCCTTTTTCTTTTCCGATTTGGGTTCCTTTTATTTCTTTTTCTTCTCTGATTGTTGTTGCTAAAACTTCTAAAACAATGTTGAATAATAGTGGTGGGAGTGGGCAACCTTGTCTTGTTCCTGAACTTAGTGGAAATGGTTTCAGTTTTTCACCATTGAGAATGATGTTGGCTGTGGGTTTGTCATATATAGCTTTTATTATGTTTAGGAAAGTTCCCTCTATGCCTCCTTTCTGGAGGGTTTTTATCATAAAGAGGTGTTGAATTTTGTTGAAAGCTTTTCCTGCATCTATTGAGATGATCGTATGGTTTTTATTCTTCAATTTGTTAATATGGTGTATCACATTGATTGATTTGCATATATTGAAGAATCCTTGCATTCCTGGGATAAACCCCACTGGATATGACCCTTTAATGTGCTGTTGGATTCTGTTTGCTAGTATTATGTTGAGGATTTTTGCATCTATGTTCATTAGAGATACTGGCCTGTTGTTTTCTTTTTTTGTGACATCTTTGTCTGGTATTGGTATCAGGGTGATGGTGGCCGCACAGAATGAGTTTGGGAGTACTCCTCCCTCTGCTATATTTTTGGAAGAGTTTGAGAAGGACAGGTGGTAGCTCTGCTCTAAATGTTTGATAGAATTCGCCTGTGAAGCCATCGGGTCCTGGGCTTTTGTTTGTTGGAAGATATTTAATCATAGTTTCAATTTCACTACTTGTGATTGGTCTGTTCATATTTTCTATTTCTTCCTGATTCACTCTTGGAAGGGTGTGCATTCCTAAGAATTTTTCCATTTCTTCCAGGTTGTCCAGTTTATTGGCATATAGCTACTTGTAGTAATCTTTCATGATCCTTTGTATTTCTGCAGTGTCAGGTGTTACTTCTCCTTTCTCATTTCTAATTCTGTTGATTTGAGTCTTCTCCCTTTTTTTCTTGATGAGTCTGGCTAATGGTTTATCAATTTTGTTTATCTTCTCATAGAACCAGCTTTTAGTTTTATTGATCTTTGCTATTGTTTCTTCCATTTTTTTTTTCACTTATTTCTGATCTGATCTTTATGATTTCCTTCCTTCTGCTAACTTGGGTATTTTTTTATTCTTCTTTCTCTAATTGCTTTAGGGGTAAGGATAGATTTTTTTTTATTTGAGATTTTTCTTGTTTCTTGAGGTAGGATTGTATTGCTATAAACTTCCCTCTTACAACTGCTTTTGCTGCATCCCATAGCTTTTGCATCATCGTGTTTTCATTGTTATTTATTTCTAGGTATTTTTTTATTTCCTCTTTGATTTCTTCAGTGATCTCTTGGTTATTTAGTAGCATATTGTTTAGTCTCCATGTGTTTGTATTTTTTACAGTTTTTTTTCCTGTAATTGATATCTTGTCTCATAGTGTTGTGGTTGGAAAAGATATCTGATACGATTTCAATTTTCTTAAATTTACCAAGGCTTGATTTGTGACCCAAGATATGATCTATCCTGGAGAATGTTCCATGAGCACTTGAGAAGAAAGTGTATTCTGTTGTTTTTGGATGTAATGTCCTATAAATATCAATTAAGTCCATCTTGTTTAATGTGTCATTTAAACTTTGTGTTTCCTTATTTATTTTCATTTTGGATGATGTGTCCATTTGTGAAAGTGGGGTGTTAAAGTCCCCTACTATTATTGGTTACTGTTCATTTCCCCTTTTGTGGCTGTTAGCATTTGCCTTATGTATTGAGGTGCTCCTATGTTGAGTGCATAAATACTTACAATTGTTATATCTTCTTCTTGGATTCATCCTTTGATCATTACGTAGTGTCCTTTGTCTCTTGTAATAGTCTTTGTTTTAAAGTCTATTTTGTCTGGTATGAGAATTGCTACTCCAGCTTTCTTTTGATTTCCATTTGCATGGAATATCTTTTTCCATCCCCTCACTTTCAGTCTGTATGTGTCCCTAGGTCTGAAGTGGGTCTCTTGTAGACAGCATATGTATGGGTCCTGTTTTTGTAACCATTCAGCCAGTCTTTTGGTTGGAGCATTTAATCCATTTACATTTAAGGTAATTATCGATATGTATGTTCCTATTATCATTTTCTTAATTGTTTTGGGTTTGTTTTTGTAGGTCTCCTCCTTCTCTTGTGTTTCCTGCCTAGAGAAGTTCCTTTAGCATCTGTTGTAAAGCTGGTTTGGTGGTGCTGAATTCTCTTAACTTTTGCTTCTCTGTAAAGGTTTTAATTTCTCTGTCCAATCTGAATAAGATCCTTGCTGGGTAGAGTAATCTTGGTTGTAGGTTTTTTTCCTTCATCACTTTAAATATTTCCTGCCTCTCCCTTCTGGCTTGCAGAATTTCTGCTGAAAAATCAGCTGTTAACCTTTTGGAGATTCCGTTGTATTTTATTAGTTGCCTTTCCCTTGCTGCTTTTAGTATTTTTTCTTTGTATTTAATTTTTGATAGTTTGATTAATATGTGTCTCGGGGTGTTTCTCTTTGGGTTTATCCTGTATGGGACTCTCTGTGCTTCTTGGAATTGATTGCCTATTTCCCTTCCCATGTTAAGGAAGTTTTCTACTATAATCTCTTCAAGTATTTTATCAAACTCTTTCTTTTTCTCTTCTTCTGGGACCCCTATAATTCAAATGTTGGTGTGTTTCATGTTGTCTCACAGGTCTCTGAGACTGTCCTGAATTATTTTCATTCTTTTTTCTTTATTCTGCTCCCTGGCAGTTATTTCCACCATTTTATCTTCCAGCTCACTTATGTGTTCTTCTGCCTCAGATGTTCTGTTATTAATTCCTTTTAGAGTATTTTTAATTTCAGTAATTGTGTTGTTCATCACTGTTTGCTTGCTCTTTAGTTTTCCAGATCCTTAGTAAATGTTTCTTGTATTTTCTCTATTCTGTTTCCGAGATTTTGGATCATCTTTTCTATCATTACTCTGAATTCTTTTTCAGGTAGGTTGCCTATTCATCTTCATTTATTTGGTCTTGTAGGTTTTTACCTTGCTCTTTCATCTGTAACATTTTTTTTGTCGTTTATTTTCCTTTCTTTTTTTTTTGATGGGTGGGGCTGGATTCCTGTCTTACTGGTTGTTTGGCCTGAGGCGTCCAGCACTGGAGTTTGCAGGCAGTTGGATATAGTTGGTGCTGAGATTAGGACCTCCAGGGGGCTCAGTCCAATTAATATTCCCTGGGGCCTGTGGCTCCCTGTTAGTTCAGAGGTTTGGACTTGGAGCTCCCACCACAGGAGCTTGGGCCGACCCCCGGCCTGGGAACCAAGATCCCGCAAGCTGGTTGCTGGGGGTTCCTCCCATCCCCTTAGGTGTCCATGGTCCCCCACTGGTGCCTGGTAGGTACTCTAGTTGTGCAGAGACAGGAATTCCATGTCCTCCTAGTCTGCAATCTTGACTCTGCTCTTAATTGATTATTGATGCCTACAAACTATGTTAAAAAGAGTTTTGGCTTTACCTTCTCCTTCATGATGTATGACCGAGCCTCATCAAGCTGACCAACAAATATGAAAGAGATGATTTTGGAGACAGATTCCCAATTTGGTGGCTGTGCAGCCAGGAATCTGTCTCAAATATGAAGAATATTCAGAGGGTGTGTAGAAGACCAGAGAATTGTGCCAAGTACACAATCAGGCTAGTTATTCCAAGAGTGAAGGAAATCATTAAAATACTAGGGGGTATGGGTCAAATGGTCTGGTAAGTATCTCATAAGTATGGTCTGGGAGCATGGGACACATTGAATGGAGAAGACAGTCTGAGCTGAAAAGAAGAACACTGGTAGCTCTCAAAATTGTGAGAGAGTGAAGAAATTACTCTGGAAACAAAAGTGGCTCAGTTCAGTTCTTTTTCAACTTTGATCTTAAACATAAACTCTAGAAACAGATCTGCTGATGAGACTATGCTGTTTCTGTGAATGATCATGTACCTCCAGTCATGGAGGGTGGTGGTATCTTGTCTTCTAACAGAGTTCAAAGCCAAACAGAGCTGGACTAAGGAAGTGTTTCAAAAATATAAACAAAACAAAATAACAAAAACCCACTCAACTAATAAAATGCAGTATTTCTAGTAAAGTGGGAGTATTTAATATCTGGTTTGAGGATATAATTAAAGACATGTGATTCCCCAAAGCTTGGTTCTCATTCATCTTTCATCATGGGCCTGCTGATGGGCAGTCTGCTAGGATGCCAGTCCTGGAAGGATATCCACTTCAAGAAGTAGAGATAGACTATAAATAGACACTTTGAATACAGTCTTGTGATAGGCATTTGAGCTTTGTGTGGTGGGAGCAAATAGATGGGAGTGATGGAGTCCACCCTGGTTTTGGGGAAGAAAGAGGTTGTTTTGGGTTTTTAGACATGGCTCTCTAGAGAGGGGATGCTTCAGTTAAGTCTTTTTTTTTTTTTTTTTTTTTTTTTTG
>NW_006777513.1:1038393-1047903 GCF_000442215.2 Lipotes vexillifer
GCCATGCCCCAGGGGCCCAGCCGCTCTGCGGCATGTGGGATCTTCCCAGACCGGGGCACGAACCCGTGTCCCCTGCATCGGCAGGCGGACTCGCAGCCACTGCGCCACCAGGGAAGCCCAAGTCTTTTTTTTTTTAATTGCGGTACGTGGCCCTCTCACTGTTGTGGCCTCTCCCGTTGTGGAGCACAGCCTCCGGACGCACAGGCTCAGCAGCCATGGCTCACGGGCCTAGCCGCTCTGCGGCATGTGGGATCTTCCCGGACTGGGGCACAAACCCATGTCCCCTGCATCGGCAGGTGGACTCTCAACCACTGTGCCACCAGGGAAGCCCTTGAGTTAAGTCTTATTCAGCTTCTAGAGTTCACCCATATTCCTTGGCTTGTGGCCCCCTTCTTTGATCTTCAAAGCCAGCAATGTAGCATCATGTGACCCTGCTTTTGGTACATATCTTTCTCTGACAAAAGCCGGGAAAGGTTCCCCACTTTTAATGATTCATGTGATTAGAAAAGGCCTACCTGGATAATCCAGGATAATATACTTATTTCAATGTCTGTAACCTTAATCATATCTGAAAAATCCCTATTTCCATCCAAGGTAACAGGTTCTGGGGATTAGGGTGTGCACATCTTTGGGTGGGTTGTGGGGGTGGGTGGGTCATTATTCTGCCTACCACAGGCAGGGATGACTCTGATGAGGTATGCAAGGACCACATCATGGATGGAAGGCCCTGTGTGGCTGCCACATGTTCGAACAAGGTTCTGGTTTTCTTTCCCAGTTTGGATTGACTCCCTTGCCAGTGCTATGCTATTTGGGGGCTGAAGCTGGTCTCTGGTCTCTGTGGCTCATTGATAAAGTGAGTGATTGAGGACTGATTGCGTTTCATTACCCTCAATGGTGCCCCTGAACCCAGGCAACTTAACCCCTGTATGACATTAATTAAAAAGCAATTAGAGCTTCGAGACTATGGCAGGGCGAAAGCTGTGTGGAGGACAGGCTCTTGGTGCTCCAGCCAGGCGTCGGGGCTGTGCAACTGAGGTGGGAGAGCCAAGTTCAGGACACTGGTCCATAAGAGACCTCCCAGCTCCATGTATAATCAAACGGTGAAAATCTCCCAGGGATCTCCATCTCAACACCAAGACCCAGCTCCACTCAACGACCAGCAAGTTACAGTGCTGGATACCCTATGCCACACAACTAGCAAGACAGGAAGAAAACCCCATCTGTAGGCACAGAGGCTGCCTAAAATCATAATAAGGCCACAGACACCCCAAAACACACCACCAGACGTGGACCTGCCCAGTAGAAAAACAAGATCCAGCCTCATCCACCAGAACATAAGCAATAGTCCTCTCCACCAGGAAGTCTACACAACCCACTGAACCTACCTTAGCCACTGAGGACAGGCACCAAAAACAATGGAAACTATGAACGTGCAGCCTACGAAAAGGAGACCCCAAACACAGTAAAATAATCAAAATGAGAAGAAAGAGAAACACACAGCACATGAAAGAGCAAGGTAATAACCCACCAGACCTAACAAATGAAGAGGAAATAGGCAGTCTACCTCAAAAAGAATTCAGAATAATGATAGTAAAGATGATAGAAAATCTTGGAAATAGAATGGAGAGAATACAAGAAATGTTTAACAAGGACCTAGAAGAACTGAAGAGCAAACAAACACTGATGAACAGTACAATAAATGAAATTAAAAATTCTCTAGAAGGGATCTATAGCAGAATAACTGAGGCAGAAGAATGGATAAGTGACCTGGAAGATAAAATAGTGAAAAAACTACTGCAGAGCAGAATAAAGAAAAAAGAAAGAAAAGAATTGAGGATGGTCTCAGAGACCTCTGGGACAACATTAAACACACCAACATTCAAATTATAGGGGTCACAGAAGAAGAAGAGAAAAAGAAAGGGAGTGAAAAAATACTTAAAGAGATTATAGTTGAAAACTTCCCTAATATGGGAAAGGAAATAGTTAATCAAGCCCAGGAAGCACAGAGAGTCCCATATAGGATAAATGCAAGGATAAACATGCCAAGACACATATTAATCAAACTATCAAAAATTAAATACAAAGAAAAAATATTAAAAGCTGCAAGGGAAAAACAACAAATAACACATAAGGGAATGCCCATATGGTTCACAGCTGATCTTTCAACAGAAACTCTGCAAGCCAGAAGGGAGTGGCAGGACATATTCAAAGTGATGAAGGAGAAAAAACTACAACCAAGATTACTCTACTCAGCAAGGATCTCATTCAGATTTGACAGAGAAATTAAAACCTTTACAGAGAAGCAAAAGCTAAGAGAATTCAGCACCAGCAAACCAGCTTTACAACAATGCTAAAGGCACTTCTCTAGGCAGGAAACACAAGTGAAGGAAAAGACCTATAATAATAAACCCAAAACAATTAAGAAAACAGTAAAAGGAACATGCATATCGATAATTATCTTAAATGTAAATGGATTAAATGCTCCAACCAAAAGACATAGACTGGCTGAATGGTTACAAAAACAAGACCTGTATATATGCTGCCTACAAGAGATTCACTTCAGACCTAGGGACACATACAGACTGAAAGTGAGGGGATGGAAAAAGATATTCCATGCAAATGGAAATCAAAAGAAAGCTGGGGGGCTTCCCTGATGGCGCAGTGGTTGAGAATCTCCCTGCCAATGCAGGGGATACAGGTTCGAGCCCTGGTCTGGGAAGATCCCACATGCCGCGGAGCAACTGGGCCCGTGAGCCACAACTCCTGAGCCTGCGCGTCTGGAGCCTGTGCTCCGCAACAAGAGAGGCCGCGACAGTGAGAGGCCCGCGCACCGCGATGAAGAGTGGCCCCCACTTGCCACAACTAGAGAAAGCCCTCGCACAGAAACGAAGACCCAACACAGCCAAAAATAAATAAATAAATTTATAAAAAAAAAAAAAAGAAAGCTGGAGTAGCAATTCTTATACCAGACAAAATAGACTTAAAACAAAGACTATTACAAGAGACAAAGAAGGACACTACATAATGATAAAGGGATCAATCCAAGAAGATATAACAATTATACATATATATGCACCCAACATAGAAGCACCTCGATACATAAGTCAAATACTAACAGCCATAAAAGGGGAAATCAACAGTAACACAATCATAGTAGGGGACTTTAACACCCCACTTTCACCAATGGACAGATCATCCAAAATGAAAATAAATAAGGAAACACAAGCTTTAAATGATACATTAAACAAGATGGACTTTTCTGATATTTATAGGACATTCCATACAAAAATAACAGAATACACATTCTTCTCAAGTGCTCATGGAACATTCTCCAGGACAGATCATATCTTGGGTCACAAATCAAGCCTTGGTAAATTTAAGAAAACTGAAATCGTATCAAGTATCTTTTCCGACCACAATGCTATGCGACTAGATATCAATTACAGGAAAAAAATCTGTAAGAAATACAAACACATGGAGGCTAAACATCACACTGCTTAATAACTAAGAGATCACTGAAGAAATCAAAGAGGAAAGCAAAAAATACCTAGAAACAAATGACAATGGAGCCACAACGACCCAAAACCTATGGGATGCAGCAAAAGCAGTACTAAGAGGGAAGTTTATAGCAATACAATCCTACCTTAAGAAACAAGAAACATCTCAAATAAACAACCTAACTTTACACCTAAAGCAATTAGAGAAAGAAGAATAAAAAAGTACCCAAGTTAGCAGAAGGAAAGAAATCATAAAGATCAGATTAGAAATAAATGAAAAAGAAATGAAGGAAACAATAGCAAAGATCAATTAAACTAAAAGCTGGTTCTTTGAGAAGATAAACAAACTAGATAAATCATTAGCCAGACTCATCAAGAAATAAGGGGAGAAGACTCAGATCAACAGAATTAGAAATGAAAAAGAAGTAACAACTGGCACGGCAGAAATACAAAGGATCATGAGAGATTACTACAAGCAACTATATGCCAATAAAATGGACACCTGGAAGAAATGGAAAAATTCTTAGGAATGCACACCCTTCCAAGAGTGAATCGGGAAGAAATAGAAAATATGAACAGACCAATCACAAGCACTGAAATTGAAACCGTGATTAAAAATCTTCCAACAAACAAAAGCCCAGGATCAGATGGCTTCACAGGAGAATTCTATCAAATATTTAGAGAAGACCTAACACCTATCCTTCTCAAAGTCTTCCAAAATATAGCAGAGGGAGGAGCATGCTAAACTCATTCTGTAAGGCCACCATCACCCTGATACCAAAAACAGACAACGATGTCACAAAGAAAGAAAAGTTACATGCCAATATGACTGATGAACATAGATGCAAAAATCCTCAACAAAATACTAGCAAACAGAATCCAACAGCACATTAGGAGGATCATACACCATGATCAAGTGGGATTTATCCCAGGAATGCAAGCATTCTTTAATATATGCAACTCAATCAATGTGACACACCATATTAACAAATTGAAGGAGAAAAACCATATGATCATCTCAACAGATGCAGAGAAAGCTTTCCACAAAATTCAACACCTATTTATGATAAAAACCCTCCGGAAAATAGGCATAGAGGGAACTTTGCTCAACATAATAAAGGTCATATATGACAAAACCACAGCCAACTTCGTCCTCAATGGTGAAAAACTGAAACCATTTCCTCTAAGATAAGGAACAAGACAAGGTTGCCCCCTCTAACCACTATTATTCAGCATAGTTTTGGAAGTCTTAGCCACAGCAATCAGAGAAGAAAAAGAAATAAAAGGAATCCAAATCGGAAAAGAGAAGGAAAGCTGTCACTGTTTGCAGATGACATGATACTGTATGTAGAGAATCCTAAAGATGCTAGCAGAAAACTACCAGAGCTAATCAATGAATTTGGTAAAGTAGCAGGATACAAAATTAATGCACAGAAATCTCTTGCACTTGTATACACTAATGATGAAAAATCTGAAAGTGAAACTAAGAAAACACTCCCATTTACCATTGCAATGAAAAGAATAAAATATCTAGGAATAAACTTACCTAAGGAGACAAAAGACCTGTATGCAGAAAATTATAAGACACTGATGAAAGAAATTAAAGATGATACAAATAGATGGAGAGATATACCATGTTCTTGAATTGGAAGAATCAACATTGTGAAAATGACTCTACTACCCAAAGCATTCTACACATTCAATGTGTATCAAACTACCACTGGCAATGTGATACACATTCAATGTGTATCAAACTACCACTGGCATTTTTCACAGAACTAGAACAAAAAATTTCACAATTTGTATGGAAACACAAAAGACCCCAAATAGCCAAAGCAATCTTGAGAAAGAAAACTGGAGCTGGAGAATCAGGCTCCCGGACTTCAAACTATACTACAAAGCTACAGTAATCAAGACAGTATGGTACTGACACAGAAACAGAAATATAGATTAATGGAACAGGAGAGAAAGCCCAGAGATAAACCAATGCACATATGATCACCTTATCTTTGATAATGGAGGCAAGAATATACAATGGAGAAAAGACAGCCTCTTTAATAAGTCATGCTGGGAAAACTGGACAGCTACATGGAAAAGAATGAAAGTAGAACACTCCCTAACACCATACACAAAAATAAACTCAAAATGGATTAAAGACCTAAATGTAAGGCCAGACACTATCAAACTCTTAGAGGAAAACATAGGCAGAACACTCTATGACATAAATCACAGCAAGATCCTTTTTGACCCACCTCCTAGAGAAATGGAAATAAAAACAAAAATAAACAAGTGGTACCTACTGAAACTTAAAAGCTTTTGCACAGCAAAGAAAACCATAAACAAGACAAAAAGACAACCCTCAGAATGGGAGAAAATATTTGCCAATGAAACAGCTGACAAAGGATTAATCTCCAAAATTTACAAGCAGCCCATGCAGCTCAATATCAAAAAAACAAACAACCCAGTCCAGAAATGGGCAGAAGACCTAAATAGACATGTCTCCAAGGAATATATACAGATTGCCAACAAACACATGAAAGGATGCTCAACATCACTAACCATTAGAGAAATGCAAATCAAAACTACAATGAGGTATCATCTCACACAGGTCAGAATGACCAAAATTTTAAAATGTACAAACAATAAATGCTGGAGAGGGTGTGGAGAAAAGGGAACCCTCTTGCACTGTTGATGGGAATGTAAATTGGTACAGCCACTATGGAGAACAGTATGGAGGTTCCTTAAAAAACTAAAAATAGAACTACCATAGGACCCAGAAATCTCACTACTGGACATATACCCTGAGAAAACCATAATTCAAAAAGAGTCATGTACCACAATATTCATTGCAGCTCTGTTTACAATAGCCAGGACATGGAAGCAACCTAAGTGTCCATCAACAGATGAATGGATAAAGAAGATGTGGCACATATATACCATGGAATATTACTGAGCCATAAAAAAGAATGAAACTGAGTTGTTTGTAGTGAGGTGGATGGACCTAGAGACTGTTATTCAGAGTGAAGTAAGTCAGAAAGAGAAAAACAAATACCATATGCTAACACCTATATATGGAATCTAAAAAAAAAAAAAAAAAGTCATGAAAAACCTAGGGGCAAGACGGGAATAAAGATTCAGACCTACTAGAGAATGGACTTGAGGATATGGGCAGGGGGAAGGGTAAGCTGTGACAAAGTGAGAGAGTGGCATGGACATATATACACTACCAAATGTAAAAGAGATAGCTAGTGGGAAGCAGCCGCATAGCTCAGGGAGATCAGCTCAGTGCTTTGTGACCACCTAGAAGGGTGGGATAGGGAGTGTGGGAGGGAGGGAGTTGCAAGAGGGAAGAGATATGGGGACATATGTATATGTATATGTATAACTGATTCACTTTTTTATAAAGCAGAAACTAACACACCATTGTAAAGCAATTATACTCCAATAAAGATATTTAAAAAAAAAGCAATTAGTCTCCTTTTCACTGCTTATCTGAAGACACACAGCAAGATAAAAGGAACTTTGACTTCCTCCAGATTCTGCAAAGCCTTTGTTTCTGCCAGCCTTTGTTTCTGCCATACTTTCCTTATATTTGCTTTTCAGTTAATGGCACATAAAAACATATGATAGATTCTACGTATATCCCCTTTAACTGACTTAAATATATGAATTTCTAAAGGTGAAATTGGTCCCAAACCAGTTCCTTAAATTTTCTTATTCTCTATCACATAGAAGAAATCTTTGAGACAGTCCAGTATTTCTCAAACGTCTGTCCTCTTTACACATTGGTCCCACACTCAGTCAATCTTCCTCAGTAACATCTCTCATTAAAATAAGTGCTTCTTAATGGAATCACAGCTTGAGAATAGTGGATCTAGTCAATCTCCATAATTTTATGAACTAGGAAACTGATAATCAGATAGGTTAGGGTTAGGCTTAGGGCAAGTGCAACTTGACCAATATCACATAGCTACTTAGCTCAAAATCCAGGATTTGACCCCAATACTACTTCTAGCTACACTTTCAAGCTTTAGACTCCACATCAATTTAGATCCAAATTTAATTTTATCTCAGGATTTTAATTATTCCTTTGTTTAAAGCAAAATAATTTTTCATTTAAGTTTCTTGGTTTTTTTGTTTTTTTGGCTTAGTCCTATATTTTAGAGGCTTTACTATCTTGGCTGGAAAAGTAACATTCAAGGACCAAACACTGACATGTAGTCTCTTTCTACACACATCACCTCTTTTTACAAGGAGAGATTAGCTTTGTTGGCCCATGTTTCTTTTTTTATCTGTTCTTTTTATCTTCCTTGTAAGACTCACATTCCCCTCACTTCCTCTTCACTTCTAGTTCTTTTTCTTTAATAATATTCCACATTCTACATGCCTCCTCACTTCCCCCTGGGTCTAAGACTAACAAAGGGCAGATACAAATAGCTGCAGCAGTGGATGTTGATTTAGTTGCTTGACCGTGTTCTTACTTGGGTCTTCTCTGAGTCTTTCCTCCAGATGCTTACCTAATTTTCCTCCTCCTTGCTCTATTTTTTCTCTTCTAAAGAAAGTGTACCCAGCCCCATCCACATCACAGTTTTCTGTCAGCTCAGGCAAGGAGTTAGCTTCCCCCAAAAGATGGCTAAATCGAGCATTTATGTAGCACCTTCCCCCTCAGCTATTGAAAACCTTCCATGGGAGAGGGATTAGCCATCTTTATTAAGTTGCAGATGGGAAATGGAGGCAGGAAATAGAAGGAGAACGCTTCTAGAAGGTGGGAAGAAGGTATATTATCAGTTACACTTTACTGATGGAGCAACCCACATACAGATTGGGTCTACCCAACTATTTCCCTTTAGGGCCCTTAAGGGAAGCCATAATGCTGGAGCACTGATCAGCAGATTAGCTTGCCAAGAAGCCAATCCAATCCTGTAATGAATATACCTAAAAAAGAGAGATCTACACAGCCCACAGATGAGAGCTTAGGCAGGATCAGCTGCTACAGAACATGGCATGACCCATAATGAAAGGCATTGTATATGGCTGTAATGTCCTGGGTCTGGACCCTACTCTATCTTTTCCTCATTAATCTCCATGAGCCTCCATTTTCTCATCTGTGAAATCGAGAAAGGCAATATGCATTTCATGATTGTTTTCAGGTTTAAGTGATAAAACCAAGTCTTGGACATATTTAAAAGCTGATGAGAAAGATTCAGTATAGAGCAAAAGGTTTAAGATAGAAGAGAGAGGGGATAATTTATAAAGCATGGTCCATCCTGGATAAAGCATGGCAGGGGACTGGTGGACAGTTAAACCCTAATTAGAAATGAAGGGTGCTTCTTATATAGCATCAGGAGACAAGGGGGAAGAACAGCTGCATAAGCACATGGGTTTGTAAATGTGATGGTGGGAAGTTGAAGAATGTCCCCTCTGAGGGTCTCTATCTTCTCCATGAGGTAGGAGTTGATGCCACCTGCCTTGAGTATGGAGGGATGTGAGGAAATTGGAGGATTAAGGACAATGGAGAAATCCTCACTGTAGAGAAGAGGAGAAAGAACTGATAAAAACTCAATAAAAGAGAAATGCAAATCAAAACTACAATGAGGTATCACCTTACACTGGTTAGAATGGCCATCATCACAAAGTCTACAAATAATAAATCTTGGAGAGGGTGTGGAGAAAAGGGAATCCTCCTACATTGTTAGTGGGAGTGTAAACTGATGCAGCCATTGTGAATAATAGCATGCAGGTTCCTTAAAAAACTAAAACTAGAGCTACCATAAGATCCTACAATCCTACTCTTGGGCATATATCCAGAGAAAACCATAATTCAAAAAGATACATGCACCCCAGTGTTCATAGCAGCACTATTTCCAAGACATGGAAACAACTTAAATGTCCATTGACAGGTGAATGGATAAAGAAGGTGTGGTATATATATATATATATACAATGGAGTATTACTCGGCCATAAAAAGGAACAAAATTGGGTCATTTGTAGAGATGTGGATGGACCTAGAGA
>NW_006777513.1:1048328-1088156 GCF_000442215.2 Lipotes vexillifer
TATATATATATATATATATATATATATATATATAGTGGAATATTACCCAGCAATATAAAAGAATGAAATAATGCCATTTGCTGCACCATGGATGGACCTAGAGATTATCATAGTAAGTGAAGTAAGTCAGTCAGAGAAAGACAAATACCATGATATCACTTATATGTAGAATCTAAAAAATGATACAAATGAACATATTTACAAAACAGAAACAGATTCACAGACATAACATACAAAGTTAAGGTTACCAAAGGGGAAGGATAAACTGGGAGTTTGGGATGAACATATAAGCACTACTATATATAAAACAGATAAACCACAAGGACCTACTGTACAGAACAGGGAACTATATTCAATATCTTGTAATAACCTATAATGGAAAAGAATCTGAAGAAGAATATATATATAAAACTGAATCACTTTGCTGTACACCTGAAATACAACTTTTTAAATCAACTATACTTCAACTAAAAATATTTTTAAAAAGCTAATAGAATTTCTTGGTAGTGCATCATGTCCTGTTGAATATGCTGACCATGAACACATAATGACAACACTCTGCCTTGCTGCTTTTTCTGCAATGACGCTCAGCAACCTTGGTCAATAGTTGGATTCACTGAGAAAGGCCAAGGAGGTGTGTTGAAAGGACAGTGGGGCAAAGGGAATTGAGGAAATTAGTGAGAGTGGTCGAAGTAACAGAACATTGAATATAAGTAGGATAGGGAAGGAAGTGAAGAAAGGAGGACACTGGTAAGTGAGAAATTGTAAGGGTAGTCCATTGAATTCAAGGAGCTGGTTTAACAAAAATAATAACTGAATGAGCCACCTGGAAGGATAAGAGTTGTAAGGTGTCTGAGTTGTTGATTTTGAAGGTAGAACTGTTCTGGGTGATAACAAAGTCCAGAGAGGGGCCATAAAAACACATGACCAAAACTGGGAGTGAAGTAAAGGTGACTGGAGACAAAGAGTTCAAGGAACCCAGCAGCCAGGATGCTGGGTATTAACATAAATGAAGTCACACGAGATGCTGACGTCAGAATCTGGGTATAGAGACCAAGATTTGGTGGATAATAGTGACAAAGAGGAGTAGAGGGATGGTAGAGCCAAAAGCAAGAGTCTTAATGGAGCAGGGGATTTTACAAGAGGGTGCAAGAACAGTAGTGTGGAAATGTCTACGTGGAACAAGGAGGCCCTCCAGACTCTAGGATATGCGGTTGAGCAAATTCTCCTTGGGAAAGCTCTGTAGAAAGTTATATCTTCAGGAGTGAGCCAGCACTCTACAAAATGGAAACAAAATACAGTCGGCCCTCTCTATTCACAGGGCCAACCAACCATGGATTGATCCACGGTTAATTGAATACTGGGATGTGAAATGTGTGGATTTTGGAGGGCCTGCCCACTATACTTCACCATCTTATATAACCGACTTAAGCATCCAGGGATTTTGGTATCCATGGGGGTCTTGGCACTAATTCCTGCAGAAACCAAAGGAGGGCTGTGCCTACATTATGGAGTTACCAGGGTTAAATGCAATAGTGTATGTGGAAATGCCTGTCATATAAAATAACGGTTTTATTTATTAAAAAATACAATGCACATGATACTATGCTAAGTACATTTTGTGCATTATCTCATTTAATTCTAATAGTTGGATAGGCAAATGCTATTATTATCTGTATTCTAAAAATGAAGAAGCTGGGTTTCAGAGGGGTTAAGTAACTTACACAGGTCTCCCAGCTCAGAGGTATCAAATGTGAACCCCAGCAGTCTGAGGTCAGAGGCCACACTTTTAAACACTAGTATAAGCTGACTATTTGTTTTGAAAACAGCTTTATCATGTTGTTACATATGAATGAACTCAAGAAAGGAATTTCTTTTGAAATCATTTAAACTAAGCCTAAATTAAGTTAGGCAAAATTTGGGGGTAAATATAAAAATTCTCAAAATTGTAGTGTTTATGTTATTTTCAGTATGAAAATCACACTACCATCATACCCTATTTATAGGGCCAGGAAGGGGGATTAAAGCCAGTTAATTTTTTTGAGCTTTGTGCCTCAAGGCAAGTCTGCAAAGCTATTTTGGACTGTTTGATCATGAATGATGACTCTGAAATAACAGGGAAGTCAGGGAAGAGATGAAGTCAGGGAAGAGATGAAAATGAATTTGGAGTAAATGTAGCTGATAGTTGGAGTAGGTGGAAATAAAAGGACCTATTCTGGCAGTGTGGAATGATGGGAGGGCTAGAAAGGAAGAACCAGGGGTTCTAGTTGCCTGCATCTCCCTAACGTGGATCAGAGAAAGGGGAGGTGCTGTCCCATCCCTCATGGATCTTGTAAGGGGAGAATTGTCACTTGCATTAAGTAGTGTCTCTAGGCTACTGGGGATATCCAAGCGTAATTTATTTATAGTCCAGGAATTCCAAGAACTCTGAGTTTATCCCTAAGAGGAAAAAGTTGGCAGTGGTAATTCATGATCAAGTCACAAGAACTTTCACCTGGCCTTGAGCGCTCATTTGGACCTCCTAGTCCTATAACCACCACACTGAAATTCTGGGTAAATGTTCTCATTCTTTCCTTCTCTCAGGAGAAAAGTCTTCAGTACCTCAATGCTGTGCTCTAGAATTCTGCCATCAGGATTGTGCCCTCAGCCATGGGCACTGTGGGGAGATGGAAGGGGTGCACAAGGATTCACATTCAAACTAAGGACGTTCTAGACCACGTCTAGGGATGGTGTAGTGGTGAGCATTACTCCCCACACTAGTGGTTGAGACTGGAGGAGAGATGATCATAGGAAAGAATTAATTGAGTATTGACATTTTCCTTAGCATTTTTTTCTTTTTGTTTTTCAAGGGGAAAATTTTTTTTGGTCCCATCACTGAGGGACTAAAATGGTACCTCAACTCTGATCCTTAACCCTTCAGGACCCGGTACTATTTTCCTCACCAGGCTTGTCCCAGGAATATGAAGTAAAAGAGTTACTTTTCCAATTTACGGAATGAAATGATCAGCCTGAACATGCTCATGAGCTGGTGGTACTATTTTAAGTAAAGAAGATTTAAAAAAATACATTCATAACTGACTCACTCTGTTATAAAGCAGAAACTAACACACCATTGTAAAGCAATTATACCCCAATAAAGATGTTAAAAAAAAATAAAAAAATAAAAAAAATAAAAAAATACATTCAGAGCCAAAGAATTCCAGGGAAAGTTTTCTGAAGTACCCAGTGAGAACTCCAGATAGCCACATCTTTTTTCCTTTGTTTTATAAGCCCAGTCCCTGAAGTGCTCGGTTCTAAGAATCGTTAGGAAAAGATGAAACTCTTTCTGGCAGGTAATGAGATGTCTGGTTTGTTCTGACTCTGCATCGACCCCAGGAATGTTAAGAGGCATGTTTTCATGCAAACGACACTTTGATAAAAAGATGACTATGGTTAGATCCAGTCCCATGGGGTAGCTAAAAAATAAAAATATGTTTATGTTGGAAAAACTAATGCTTCTGTAGCCAATTCTGCCAGGTTCACAGAGGGGGGCTTTCTGGAAGGTTTTTACACCAATCCTCTCTATTCTGATTAGAGTGGCAGTTCCTAGCTTTTTCAGTTATAGTTTGTCAGTTTTTCCATTAAAGATCACAGCTTCTCAGAACACAAACTTCTGGTGTGTTTCTAATCCCTCCAAGTCTTGCTGATGGCAGGCAATCCAATGGCATGCAACACACCCGCTCCATATCTTTGCCTAACTTTTTGATGTGGAATTCCAAGTTTTTTGAGTCTGGTCTTTCCCACACCATCCCATACAGCTGTCCTCAGATCCAGGAAATCTATGGACAGAAAGCAGAAAATCAGATACTCTGCTTTTTGGAATGTGAGGAGTTTTATACAAGGGGGTAAGAGATTCCTGGCATGTAACCGGGACCAAGTTTTAATTGTTTTATTTCTTTTTGGAAAAAGTCAGCATTGTTGACCAGATGTACTGCTGTGAGCATCTGGAACAAAAAAGGAGCCTGATTTTGTCAGGAAGCCTAGATTAGAGTTCAAGCCCTTCCACTGACTAAGCTGTATGGCCCTGGGTGATCATATACTCTTTATGGGAAATGGTTTCCCCTTTGGTAAAATGAAATGGCTGGGTATGTTGGAATCTAAGCCTCTCATAGCTTTTGGACCCAGAAGATTCCGGAGAAAAGGAAAATACCTTGTCACAGGTTTCACAGTGCTACCCCATATCACCAGTAGATGGCAGAGTCGCATTGTAATCTGAAATGGATACTGTGATATGATACCGGTAATCCTAATGGTGATGAAGCTTATCAAGGTAGGTACAGTATAACGACTAATAAATAAATAAAAGGTTGTTCTTAACCAGCAGATTCATGGACCCCTAGGCAAAGATCCTTGGTTACCATTAAACCCGATGGGGACTCCACACTTAGACAACTGACATCTTTTCAAACTATATTTTGAAAGGCAATATACCCACTGGAGCAAATTATGTATTTCTTCTCTTACTCACTCTCATTTATTAATTAATTCAACGACTATGTGTCAAGTCCAGTATGTTCCAAGTCCTGGGATAATCCTGAGGACACAGAGATAAACAAAGACAATATAATATCAGCACTCAGGAAGCTCATCCTCTGGAGAGTTATACCATCAAACAAGTGCTTATTGAGGCAAAAGTCTACAGAGAAGTCTATAGGTAGAATATGTAACATGGGTGCTGAGAGGTAAAGAGTGTTGAGAATAACTTCCTTGGTGAAGTACCGGATATTTGAGAACAAGAAAAGTCTGATTTAACAAACAAAAAAATTAGCTGGGGAAAGAAGTGGTCCAGGCAGAAGAACAGCATGTGCCAAGATTCATAGGCAAGAGAGGGTGAGAAGCGTTCCAGGAGCAAAAGAAGCCAGAACACCTGTGGCATAGAACCAGGCAGAGGGTGGTATATTGATGAAAAGAAGAAAACTGGTTTCACAGAATTCTTCACTTCCCCATGACTCCATCGGCAAGGCTGCTTTTGTCAGACTAGTTAGCTGGCATCCTGGTGGGTAGAGAAGCCTGGTCCAATGATAGAAAAAGAGAGAACAGGTTCATTTTGACAGGGAAGTAGAAGAGAGGAACATGGAGATCTGAGAATCAAAACTGGCTTGTATCAGTTTATATCAAAAGAATACTGACTGTATTTCTGGGATTCATTAATCTATCCCTTGCTGGCCAGCACCCAAGATGGTAGCAGTTAGCCTGTCAAAGTGCCACAACCAACTGTATAATGTCTGTGTACTCTTGGCTCTATTCTCCTTAACACTAATCATAGCTACCTGTGTGCCAGACACTGGGATTGACACTTGCAATGCAAGAATTTGCAGTACTGTGGAACCACAGAGGTTGGCTGAAGAGGCCTGTGTCACCCCTCATTTGCCCACCATCCCCTCACTCATCATAACTCAGTATCAATTAAACAACTGCTTTTCTCTGTAAATCTCAGTTCTTTAATAGCATGGTTGCTTAGCAAATGACACTGTGAATTAGCTCCTGAAGTGTTTCTACGCAGTAGACGGAACAAACAACATGTCGGTATAGATTTTCTGGCCGTAAAACCAAGACAGGTATTAGATTTTAAAGAATTACAGGCTGCAGACAGGCGATCACTTAGTTTTAAAAGCCAAGTTAGGTTTGTAATCTGCTACGAGTCTTGGAATGGCCACAAAGCTGAAGGTAGACAAAGTTATGTCTGTGAACTCAAATGACTAGTCCATTCACTGCTCCTCCCCCAGGTCTGTTTAAATGCCCAGAATAGTGAGTATTGTGTACCTAGACATTTGCTTGAAGGCATGCAAAATCCAAAGTCAATGAATCTTTCTCCACTGCCTTTATGTGGAACTAAGCACATTTACATAACGCAATTCTGTGTGTGAGAAATCAGAGATGCTTTGGGGCTACTGGAAAATTTTCATTTAGCTTGTAGTGACATTCTTAAACCATTCAGCAAAAAATCAAGAACTATTTATTTTCAGGGCCTGGCTGCAGTTTGGCAGAATACAGTGGGCAGCCATTTATTTTTGCCCATCTCCTTGCTTGATCTAACCATACATCTAACTGCAGGTTACTATAAATATAATGAGGATCACTTGGGGATGGGAGCCCAGAGTCTTAGACAGTTTTATTAGTATTCATAAATGTTTATGTTCCAGATATAATTGTATTATTATAGTTTTGTATATATGCACATAAAATTCACAGGCTACTAATTTTATTAACTCAACCATGCCCCCACTCCTAGGCAGGAAAATATATTAGAGATGATAAAAATGAAGACCTATCAGTATGTTGGCCACAATGCTTCAAATAGAACCCATTTTTAATAGAACCATAGTGCTTAGGGTCAGCCTGACCCACTGGTGGATCAAAACACCCTCCTCTCCCCACATCACTCTTCTTCCTGGCCTGAAATCACCTTTAGAGACAATCATGGACAGTACCATCAGTTAAGAGACTGTTTTTCTACTGGAGGAGACATGAGGGATGACCTTCCCTTGTATTACACACAACTATGGGTTATCTAAAGTTATGCACACTTCTCAGTGCGTTAATTAAACACCACTTTCTTTCTTTCCCACTCAAAAATATAATTGTGTTCACTCTCATTTACATAAAAAGTGAACTGTTAGCAAGCTCATACATAAGGGAGTAGTAGTAAAGAATAATAATCTCTAATATATCCCACGCTATTGATGCCAGGTCAGGGTCTTCAAGACCGAGATAAGATTCCAGAAAGGAGCCTAAAGGGCTTCACTGACTATCTGAAGAATAATGAATAATGAATAACTTCATAGCAGTTACTGTCACTAGAATGCTGAGGGGGCAGGGACAGAAGCAGCACTGGATAGCTTCTTAAAAATCAGAAATGAAGGTCAGAAAAATTTCCCAACAGAACTGTGATCATCAAGACTGGAGTTTTCTCTGCATATGTCCAGGTGTCCCTGGCTGGACAAAATGGGGGCACATGTAGTGACCAGATGACTTTGAAAGGTTGGATACAGGAGGGACCAAGGAGAGCTATTTTCTGCATCTTGCTTCACCAAGGCTGACAGAACATTAGAGCTAGGGGGGGACTTATTTTAAGAAGTCTCCCTCACTCTCCAGATAATTGAACCAAATCCAGAGAGGCTGATGGTCACACAGGGGTTGTGACACAGAGCTGCTAGGGCTGTGGCTTGAACCCGCTTCTCTTAACTACCAGTGAGGTCCAATTTCCTTCACACTGCATATTAAAGCAAGCAGGAGAAGCAAGGAGAATAAAGAAACCACAGTTTAGTGGCATGCCCAGGATTTCCTTAGCTTGCTGAAATGGATGCTTTCAGAAGAAACAGTAAAATGCAATCCTCAGATTACCCTTGGCTGAATGACATAATGGACACGAAACCTTTGGCGTGAGCTGTTGGTTACAGTGCTCTCCTAAGTTAGCCCCCGGCCTGGGACCAGTTCTCTTTGTCCACCTGTTCATACTCACACCATCCTGGACCCCATGTGTCTGCTGGAATTCCCCACCTATGCCTGATCTCTTCCTTCATTTGGCCAAAACAAATAGTTGCTTCCATCTGAAACATAACATCTTTTCAATTTTATCCTTCAAGGCCAGATGTCTTTTGCCCAGCAAGTGTCTAGCTATGTAGGCTGTTAATCCTGTTCAAGTCACCATGCTGAGGGGGTCTAAAAGGCATTCCTAGAGCCATCCTTCACTACCTAGCTTTCATGCCCTCCCTATATGTCCAGCAGCAGAACGGAAAAAGGAATTGGAAGATAGAACTTGAGTCTTAGCTATCATGACCTTTGGCAAGACTCAATGTCTTTGAGTTTTAATGTTCTCATCTATAAAACACAGATTAAAACCCCCCACTTGCCATGCATTACAGAGTGGTGGGGTCCCAATGTGGAGAGATATGTGAAAGTGCTTTGGTAAACGTAAAGCACCTTGTAGATTCAATGCATTATTAGTAGCTCCTAGGAGTCAAGCCATGGTAGGAATCTGAAGCCAGGTGTGGAGAACTCCTAAGTATTCTTAAGATCCAGGCCGTGGTGACTCCCTGCTCAACCTGCACACAGAGTCAGCTGTGCTTCTAAGTTTTCTAACTAAGAGAATCACCATCTTTGTGGAGATACACAATATTACACCAGCCCTAATACATAGAGATCGCCTCTTCCCACTGCTACTACTAACCCAGAAGCAGAGGTGATTCAGGAAAGAACCAACTTTTCCTCACTATCAGGAAACCATGTGGGTTGTCCTTCCAGTATTTTTCCAGATGTTTGTCTGATGCATAAAAACTTTCCTGTGTCCTCCTTGACTATCTTGCTAATTCTCTGCCAGAAACTTCATCTACTATCTCCATTTCTTCACCTGTCATGTGTACAGTGAAGAAAAATGCTTTTTCTCATTGCCTTTTGCACCAAGAGTACCAAACTTTGGTGTCTGCATTCTCTGAACAAATTTCCTCCGAAACAAATTTTTGTAGTAAATCTCTCTTGAATCTGGCATATCCGTTTCTTTTCACACATTTACCCTATAAACTCACATCTTTGTTTTCTCACCCATCTGAAATCCTGACAGATGGTATAATTTACATAGTGGATTAAATCTGCTCTGCCTTTACCCTCCATGGGATGCCATCTGAAACATAGGCCATGCATCTGCCCCTTTCTTACCTGTGACATTTATGGAAAGAGCTCAACTAATCATGTTTACCTCCTTCCAGATCCCGTTTATGCTGGGAAATCTTGGAATACAAATCAGATCAAGTGTTGATCATTTGGCAGATCATCTGAACTCAGTTGTGTGGAACGCTTGGGGAAATAGACATTTCCAGGGAGAGGAAAGGATTTGAAATCTATTAAAAGTTTAGGTAAATGTGTGTCCAGTAAATGTTAGAGGGGACCTGTTTAAGATCAGGTAGTTGCCCAGAAAATTTCTAGAAAGCATCCCATATCTCCTACTACCTTTGATCAGGGTTCCTCCGAGACTATGAGTTTTAATTTTTTTTGCCCTGTCAAAAGGATGGGCTGTTAAGACAGGAATAAAGACACAGACCTACTAGAGAATGGACTTGAGGATAAGGGGAGGGGGAAGGGTAAGCTGTGACAAAGTGAGAGAGTGGCATGGACATATATACGCTACCAAACGTAAAACAGATAGCTAGTGGGAAGCAGCCGCATAGCACGGGGAGATCAGCTCGGTGCTTTGTGACCACCTAGAGGGGTGGGATAGGGAGGGTGGGAGGGAGACGCAAGAGGGAGGGGATATGGGGATACATGTATAGCTGATTCACTTTGCTATAAAGCAGAAACTAACACACCATTGTAAAGCAATTATACTCCAATAAAGATGTTAGAAAAAAAAAAAAGGATGGGCTGAATAGCTAAACAACATTCCATAATAAGAACATATAGATGGATTAAACATTCCTACATACAGTAAATCAGAGAATGTGTGGTAGTCGATTTTAGTTTTTCATTCCTCTTACTGAGGAAATGATGGCTAAGGGAAATTTTTTATTATTTTGAATGATTTTTACCTCAAATTTTCATTTTGAAAATTTTCAGACATACAGAAAAGTTTATAAAAAGTAAAATGAATTACTATTGTTCACCCAAATTTACTAACTGTTAAATTTTGCCACATTTGCTTGATCTCTCCCTTTTTACTTCCCCCTTTTCCTCAGAATGATTGAAAACAGACATCGTGATGCTGCTTTACCCACAAATACTTTAGGGTATTTCTCCTAACCTCAATGTCATTGTTATATCTATGTCATTTAACACTGATATATTTTTCAATAAATTTTTATTGTGATAAAACTTATATAGACAGAAATATATAAATATGTGTACAGTTCAGTTGGTTTTTACAAATGCATATAATCCATGCCCCTATCAATATATACCTCTATCAAGATAAAGGGCATTTCCATCACCCTAGAAAATTCCCTCATGCCCTTTTCCAGTCAATCCTCTTCACCCCTAGAAGCAACCACTGATCTGATTTCTATCACCATAAATTCATTTCACCTCATCTAGAACTTCATATAAATGGAGTCATACAGTATACATATTTTAGTTTAGCTTATTTTTTTTTTTAGTTTAGCTTTTTTTCATCTCATAATATTTCTGAGATTCATTCATGTTTTATGGCGTGTCAATGGTTCATTCCTTTATATTGTTGATTAGTATTATATTATCTATATAGCTCAGTTTATTATCTATCTCATCTGGACTGTTTTGAGTTCTTAGGCTATTATGAACATTTTTTTTCTTTTTTAATGAACATTCTTGTACAAAGTTTCATGGACATTGACACAATATTGCCTAATACATAGTCTATATTCAAATTATCCCAACTGTCCCCCAAATGTCCTTCATGGCGTTTTTTTCCCCTCATTCAAGGATCAAATCAAGGATCACACATTACATTTGGCTGTTTCTCTTTGGTGTCCTTTAACTGAGAACAATCCTGCTTTTAAGAAATATCTCCTGTGTCATTTGGAAATACCCACAATGATCTTTGAGCATTTTGAGGGAATAATCTTAATACTGGTTCAGCCTAGGTCTGCTCTGTGGATCCCATACAGATCTATTCAGCACTGGGATTTCTGTTTCTTGCTTCAGATCCCTTATCAATTATTGAAAAATTCCTTTAAATAAATATTTATTGGGTACCTATAAGCACTAAGCATTGTTGTAGGTACTGGAATACAGGCCTAGACAAAAATGTGAAGAAAGAGGGGAAAAAAATCCCTTATGTTATAGAATTTACATTCTAGTGAGAACGTTCTCACATTTTGCTTACATAGTTTTTCATGTTGTTCAAAAGACCAAGGCTTCATCTTCTGCTTCTGTAGAGATTTTGCGTTCTGCTTTTTCAAATGCAACCTGGACTTCCCTGGTGGTGCAGTGGTTAAGAATCCGCCTTCCAATGCAGGGAACATGGGTTCGAGCCCTGGTCCGGGAACATACCACATGCCACAGAGCAACTAAGCCTGTGCGCCACAACTACTGAGCCTGCGCTCTAGAGCCCGCAAGCCACAGCTACTGAGCCCTGTGCCACAACTACTGAAGCCCGCACGCCTAGAGCCCGTGCTCTGCAACAACAGAAGCTACTGCAATAAGAAGCCCACGCACGGCAACGAACAGTAGCCCCTGCTCGCCACAACTAGAGAAAGCCCACACGTAGCAACAAAGACTCAATGCAGCCAAAAATAAATAAATAAATAAAATGCAGCCTGTTTGGAGAGAACTGGGGTTGCCTGTGTGAACACAGCATGAAGGGGGTTAGTGCGCCACAGCTAGCCAGGAGGGAGTCTGGGAAAAAGTCTGGAGCTGCCGAAGAGGCAAGAGACTTTTTCTTGCTTCCTTGTTTCGTGGTGCGCGAGGAGCGGGGGATTAAGAGTGCTGCTTAAAGGAGCTTCAGAGATGGGCGCGAGCCGCGGCTATCAGCGCAGACACCAGAGACGGGCATGAGATGTCAAGGCTGCTGCTGCAGCCACCAAGAAGCCTGTGTGCGAGCACAGGTCACTCTCCACAACTCCCCTCCCAGAAGCCTGTGCAACCCACCACTGCCAGGGTCCCATGATCCCGAGACAACTTCCCTGGGAGAACCACGGCGCGCTTCAGGCTGGTACAACGTTATGCTGGCCTCTGCCGCCGCAGGCACACCCCGCACTCCGTACCCCTCCCTGCCCACCACCCCCCGGCCTGAGTGAGCCAGAGTCCCCGAATCAGCTTCTCCTTTAACCCTGTCCTGTCTGAGCGAAGAACAGACGCCCTCAGGCGACCTACACACAGAGGCGGATCCAAATACAAAGCTGAAACCCAGGAGCTGTGCGAACAAAGAAGAGAAAGGGAAATTTCTCCCAGCAGCCTCAGGAGCAGTGGATTAAAGCTCCACAATCAACTTGATGTACCCTGCATCTGTGGAATACCTGAATAGACAACGAATCATCCCAAATTGAGGAGGTGGACTTTGGGAGCAATGATATATATATATTTTTTTCCCTTTTCCTCTTTTTCTGAGTGTGTATTTGTATGATTCTGTGTGTCATTTTGTCTGTATAGCTTTGCTTTTACCATTTGTCCTAAGGTTCTGTCTGTCCGTTTTTTTTTTTTTCTTTTTCTTAGTATAGTTTTTAGCACTTACCACTGGTGGATTTGTTTTTTGGTTTGGTGGCTGTCTTCTTTCTTTCTTTCTTTTTCTATTAATTAAAAAAATTTTCTTTTAATAATTATTTTTTATTTTAATAACTTTATTTTATTTTATCTTCTTCTTTCTTTCTTTTTTCTCCCTTTTATTCTGAGCCATGTGGATGACAGGCTCTTGATGCTCCAGCCAGGAATCAGGGCTGTGCCTCTGAGGTGGGAGAGCCAAGTTCAGGACACTGGTCCACAAGAGACCTCCCAGCTCCATGTAATATCAAACAGCAAAAATCTCCCAAATATCTCCATCTCAATGCCAAGACCCAGCCCCACTCAACGAATAGCAAGCTACAGTGCTGGACACCCTATGCCAAACAACTAGCAAGAAAGGAACACAACCCCATCCATTAGCACAGAGGCTGCCTAAAATCATAATAAGGCCACAGACACCCCAAGACACACCACCAGACGTGGACCTGCCCACCAGAAAAACAAGATCCAGCCTCATCCACCAGAACACAGGCACCAGTCCCCTCCACCAGGAAGCCTACACAACCCACTGAACCAACCTTAGCCACTGGGGACAGACACCAAAAACAATGGGAACTACAAACCTGCAGCCTACGAAAAGGAGACCCCAAACACAGTAAGTTAAGCAAAATGAGAAGACAGAGAAACTCACAGCACATGAAGGAGAAAGGCAAAAACCCACCAGACCTAACAAATGAAGAGGAAATAGGCAGTCTACTGGAAAAATAATTCAGAATAATGATAGTAAAGATGATCCAAAATCTTGGAAATAGAATGGAGAAAATACAAGAAACGTTTAACAAGGCTCTAGAAGAACTAAAGAGCAAACAAACAATGATGAACAACACAATAAATGAAATTAAAAATTCTCTAGAAAGGAATCAATAGCAGAATAACTGAGGGAGAAGAGTGGATAAGTGACCTGGAAGATAATATAGTGGAAATAACTACTGCAGAGCAGAATAAAGAAAAAAGAATGAAAAAAATTGAGGATGGTCGCAGAGACCTCTGGGACAACATTAAATGCACCAACATTCGAATTATAGGGGTCCCAGAAGAAGAAGAGAAAAAGAAAGGGACTGAGCAAATATTTGAAGAGATTACAGTTGAAAACTTCCCTAATATGGGAAAAGAAATAGTTAATCAACTCCAGGAAGCACAGAGAGTCCCATATAGGATAAATCCAAGGAGAAACATGCCAAGACACATATTAATCAAACTATCAAAAATTAAATGCAAAGAAAAAATATTAAAAGCAGCAAGGGAAAAAAAACCCAACAAATAACACACAAGGGCATCCCCATAAGGTTAAGAGCTGACCTTTCAGCAGAAACTCTGAAAGCCAGAAGGGAGTGGCAGGGCATATTTAAAGTGAGGAAGGAGAAAAACCTACAACCAAGATTACTCTACCCAGCAAGGATCTCATTCAGATTTGACGGAGAAATTAAAACCTTTACAGACAAGCAAGAGCTAAGAGAATTCAGCACCGCCAAACCAGCTTTACACAAATGCTAAAGGAACTTCTCTAGGCAGAAAACACAAAACAAGGAAAAGACCTACAATAACAAACAAAAAACAATTAAGAAAATTGTAATAGGAACATACATATTGATAATTACCTTAAATGTAAATGGCTTAAAAGCTCGAATCAAAAGACATAGACTGGCTGAATGGATACAAAAACAAGACCCATATATATGCTGTCTACAAGAGACCCACATTAGACCTATGGACACATACAGACTGAAAGTGAGGGGATGGAATAATATATTCCATGCAAATGGAAATCAGAAGAAAGTTGGAGTAGCAGTTCTCAGACAAAATATACTTTAAAGACTATTACAAGAGACAAAGAAGGACACTACATAATGATCAAGGGATCAATCCAAGAAGAAGATATAACAATTGTAAATATTTATGCACCCAACATAGGAGCACCTCAATACATAAGGCAAATACTAACAGCCATAAAAGGGGAAATTGACAGTAACACAATCATAGTAGGGGACTTTAACACCCCACTTTCACCAATGGACAGATCAACCAAAATGAAAATAAATAAGGAAACACAAGCAATAAATGATACATTAAACAAGCTGGACTTAATTGATATTTATAGGACATTCGATCCGAAAACAACAGAATACAGTTTCTTCTCAAGTGCTCATGGAACATCCTCCAGGATAGATCATATCTTGGGTCACAAATCAAGCCTTGGTAAATTTAAGAAAATTGAAATCATATCAAGTATCTTTTCCGACCACAACACTATGAGACTAGATATCAATTACAGGAAAAAATCTGTAAAAAATACAAACACATGGAGGCTAAACAATAAACTACTTAATAACCAAGAGATTACTGAAGAAATCAAAGAGGAAATCATAAAATACCTAGAAACAATAGACAATGAAAACAGGACGACTCAAAACCTATGGGATGCAGCAAAAGCAGTTCTAAGAGAGAAGTTTACAGCAATACAATCCTACCTTAAGAAACAAGAAACATCTCAAATAAACCACCTAACCTTACACCTAAAGCAATTAGCGAAAGAACAAAAAAACCCCAAAGTTAGCAGAAGGAAAGAAATCATAAACATCAGATCAGAAATAAATGAAAAAGAAGTGAAGGAAATGATAGAAAATATCAATAACACTAAAAGCTGGTTCTTTGGGAAGATAAACAAAATAGATAAACCATTAGCCAGACTCATTAAGAAAAAAAGGGAGAAGACTCAAATCAATAGAATTAGACATGAAAAAGGAGAAGTAACAACTGATACGGCAGAAATACAAAGGATCATGAGAGATTACTACAAGCAACTCTATGCCAATAAAATGGACAACCTGGAAGAAATGGACAAACTCTCAGAAAAGCACAACCTTCCGAGGTAGAAACAGAAAATATAAACAGACCAATCACAAGCACTGAAATTGAAACTGTGATTAAAAATCTTGCAACAAACAAAATCCCAGGACCAGATGGCTTCACAGGTGAATTCTAGCAAATATTTAGAGAAGACCTAACACCTATCCTTCTTAAACTCTTCCAAAATATTGCAGAGGGAGGAACACTCCCAAACTCATTCTACGAGGCCACCATCACCCTGATACCAATACCAGATAACGATGTCACAAAGAAAGAAAAGTTACGTGCCAGTATGACTGATGAACATAGATGCAAAACTCCTCAACAAAATACTAGCAAACAGAATCCAACAGTACATTAAAAGGATCATACACCATGATCAAGTGGGGTTTATCCCAGGAATGCAAGCATTCTTTAATATATGCAACTCAATCAATGTGATACACTATATTAACAAATTGAAGGAGAAAAACAATATGATCATCTCAATAGATGCAGAGAAAGCTTTCCACAAAATTCAACACCTATTTATGATAAAAACCCTCCGGAAAGCAGGCATAGAGGGAACTTTGCTCAACATAATAAAGGTCATATATGACAAAACCACAGCCAACTTCGTCCTCAATGGTAAAAAACTGAAACCATTTCCTCTAAGATAAGGAACAAGACAAGGTTGCCCCCTCTAACCACTATTATTCAACATAGTTTTGGAAGTTTTAGCCACAGCCATTAGAGAAGAAAAATAAATAAAAGGAATCCAAATCGAAAAAGAAGAAGTAAAGCTGTCACTGTTTGCAGGTGACATGATACTATACACAGAGAATCCTAAAGCTGCTACCAGAAAACTACTAGCACTAATCAATGAATTTGGTAAAGTAGCAGGATACAAAATTAATGCACAGAAATCTCTTGCATTCCTACACACTAATGATCAAAAACCTGAAAGAGAAATGAAGGAAACACTCCCACTTACCACTGCAACAAAAAGAATAAAATATCTAGGAATAAACCTACCTAAGGAGACAAAAGACCTGTATGCAGAAAATTATAAGACAAGAAATAATGCAAGAAATTAAAGATGATACAAATGGATGGAGAGATATACCATGTTCTTGGATTGGAAGAATCATCACTGTGAAAAAGACTCTACTACCCAAAGCAATCTACAGATTCAGTGCAATCCCTATCAAACTACCACTGGCATTTTTCACAGAACTAGAACACAAAATTTCACAATTTGTATGGAAATGCAAAAGACCCCGAATATCCAAAGCAATCTTGAGAATGAAAAACGGAGCTGGAGGAATCAGGCTTTCTGACTTCAGACTATACTACAAAGCTACAGTAATCAAGACAGTATGGCAGTGGCACAGAAACAGAAATATAGATCAATGGAACTGGAGAGAAAGCCCAGAGGTAAACCCATACACATATGGTCACCTTATCTTTGATAAAGGAGGCAAGAATATACAATGGAGAAAAGACAGCCTCTTCAATAAGTGGTGCTGGGAAAACTGGACAGCTATGTGGAAAAGAATGAAATTAGAACACTTCCTAACACCATACACAAAAATAAACTCAAAATGGATTAAAGACCTAAATGTAAGGCCAGACACTATCAAACTCTTAGAGGAAAACATAGGCAGAACACTCTATAACATAAATCACAGCAAGATCCTTTTTGACCCACCTCCTAGAGAAATGGAAATAAAAACAAAAATAAACATATGGGACTTAATGAAACTTAAAAGCTTTTGCACAGCAAAGGATACCATAAACAAGATGAAAAGACAACCCTCAGAATGGGAGAAAATATTTGCCAATGAAGCAGCTGACAAGGATTAATTTCCAAAATTTACAAGCACCCCATGGAGCTCAATATCAAAAAAACAAACAACTCAAGCCAAAAATGGGCAGAAGACCTAAATAGACATTTCTCCAAAGAAGGTATACAGATTGCCAACAAACACATGAAAGAATGCTCAGCATCATTAATCATTAGAGAAATGCAAATCAAAACTACAGTGAGATATCATCTCACACCAGTCAGAATGGCCATCATCAAAAAGTCTACAAACAATGAATGCTGGAGAGGGTGTGGAGAAAAGAGAACCCTCTTGCACTGTTGGGGGGAATGTACATTGATACAGCCACTATGGAGGACAGTATGGAGGTTCCTTAAAAAACTAAAAATACAACTACCATATGACCCATCAATCCCACTACTGGGCATATACCCTGAGAAAACCATTAATTCAAAAAGAGTCATGTACCAAAGTGTTCATTGCAGCTCTATTTACAATAGCCAGGACATGGAAGCAACCTAAGTGTCCATTAACAGATGAATGGATAAAGAAAATGTGGCACATATATACCATGGAATATTACCCAGCCATGAAAAGAAACGAAATTGAGTGATTTGTAGTGAGGTGGATGGACCAAGAGTCTGTCATACAGAGTGAAGTAAGTCAGAAAGAGAAAAACAAATACCGTATGCTAACACATATATATGGAATCTAAAAAAAAATGGTCATGAAGAACCTAGGGGCAAGATGGCAATAAAGACACAGACCTACTACAGAATGGATTTGACGACACGGGGAGGGGGAGGGGTAAGCTGGGCCAAAGTGAGAGAGTGGCATGGACATATATACACTACCAAACGTAAAACAGATAGCTAGTGGGAAGCAGCCACATAGCACAGGGAGATCAGCTCGGTGCTTTGTGACCACCTAGATGGGTGGGATAGGGAGGGTGGGAGGGAGGGAGACGTAAGATGGAAGACATATGGGGACATATGTATATGTATAACTGATTCACTTTGTTATAAAGCAGAAACTAACACACCATTGTAAAGCAATTATACTCCAATAAAGATGTTAAAAAAAATGCAGGCTGTTTGCTTCTTTCTTAATTAAGATGGCTTATTGCCAGAGATTCTCTCTTTCTGTCTCTGTATCTCTTTCATCTCCTGAGGGTTTTTTTGAACATTTTTAAAATTAATTTTTATTTTTGTCTGCATTGGGTCTTTGTTGCTGTGTGCAGGCTTTCTCTAGTTGTGGTAAGCAGGGGCTACTCTTTGTTGCAGTGTGTGGGCTTCTGATTGCAGTGGCTTCTCTTGTTGCGGAGCACGGACTCTAGGCATGCGGGCTTCAGTAGTTGCAGCACGTGGGCTCAGTAGTTGTGGCACACGAGCTCTGGAGTGCAGGCTCAGTAGTTGGGTCACAAGGGCTTAGTTGCTCTGAGGCATGTGGGATCTTCCCAGACCAGTGATCAAACCTGTGTCCCCTGCACTGGCAGGCAGATTCTTATCCACTGCGCCACCGGGGAAGTCCCGGATCAGTCATTATTTTTGTGTGAACTATGACAACGAGAGAAGTCTTTTGAACATTTTGGACATGGAAAAAGTCATTTCCATCTCAGAGTTCAGCTGGAACTAACTTCTGTGTTCTGCAGCTTCATGATACTTTCTGTATAGCACCACTAAATCTCTCCCATAGGCAGTCGTTTGGGGCATTACTGTTTAATCACCTCATTCCAATAGTGTGTGGGCTGCATGAGGACCTAGACAATACTAAGCACATAGTCAAAGCACAGATGATACCTACTGAATGTAATTTAATAAACTCTTGATGTGACTGAACTGACTGGCTGGATACGTGGCTTGCTGTTTTAGTATTACATAGGTCTTTTATTTTATGTTGAAGGTTAAAATCCTTCTCAAGACTACGGTCACTTGAGGCATCTTTCCTGTATGGAAACTGCTAATTCTAAGCAACAAAGACTATTGATCCCTCTTGTGTTTTCTTAGAAAATTTCCTATCAAAACCCTCTACCTTTACTCTATGCCAGTATTTCTCAACGGTGGGGTGGACGTTGTGGGGGGCGGAATTTTACCCCCAGGAGACATGTGGCAATGCCTGGAGATATTTTCAGCAACATGACTAGGAGATGCCATTGGCATCTAATGGGTAGAGGCCAGGATGCTACCTGAACATACTACCATGCACAGGACAGACCTCTATGACAAAAAATCATGTGGTCCAAAACATCAGTAGTGCTGAGACTGAGTAATCCTGCTCTATACGCATGGTCTAAATCACACTACAATATATAAAAGTGCTAATATGCAGAGGGTAATGGGCAGTTGATTAAGTGATGCCTGGACATTGCCTTTGAGTAACATAAGCAACTGTATCACTAATAATGGTAGCAGCATCAAATTTTAGGAGCAAATTAACAATCTGAGTTACTGGGGGAATTGAGTTCCACAAAAAATGATTTTGAAAGAGTTTGTATTTTTGCTTCTCTCTGTAGGCTTTTTAAGGGAATTCTACCCTGCCACCAGTATTCTTTCTTCACTGTCTCCCTCTTGGGTACATGTAAAGAGGAATGGTCCAGGGACCCCACAAAAGATGCCTTTATCTTCCCCTTGCCTTGCAGAGCCTTTGTTTCCTTAACCTGGCTTGGCCTAACAGTTCTCACCTTGTGCATTACAAAGTACCAACTCCATTCTTGAACAGCTGCCATCCTCACTCTGCTTAGGGACCCTGCTTCGGTTGCTGGGCCATCACCTGCCTCCACAGCTAGTGAGCAAGTGAGGTCACACAAGCTGTGGTGGCAGAGATTACACCAGTTTTTTGCATTTGGCCTGGGATCTCATGGGGCATTCAATCCCCTCTCCTGTGGTGCCTTTGTGGGTCTTTCCCTAACAAATGCCTACTTGTTCTTCCTCAAGGCGCACAGGGTGTTAGAAGCTAAGATTGAGCCCTCGTTTGCATTCCCGGCGCCCACTGGCATGACCTCAGGAATCCTGCAGCTGCAGGATGAATGGGGCCATTGGATGGTTTAGCTGAGGGCTTAAGTGGAGTTGGATGGCACAGAATCCTCCCATTTAACAGCATTGTCAAATCTTTAACCAGCCTCAAACTAATGCTCTTTGGAAAAATCGCTAGCTTGTCCGAGTTCCCCACCTTGCAACTCTGCAAGAGAGAGCATCAGGGATCAGGGCTCTGCCCCACAGTGCCAGCACTGGGCTTGGTACACAGTGCTCAGTAAATGTTGGTTAAACAAAATGATTTAAGCCAAAGTGCCAAAATAAAGTCTTATACATTCGTTGGGACTCCAGGGGAGCGAAAAGAAATCTTTTTCCTCTACCTATTTTAGCTTTTCTGGCTGGAGCCCTGTAAATTAGACAAAAGACAGATTAACAAGAGAAAAACAAACACAAGTTTATTAACATGTGCATGACGCATACACGCGGAATACTCAGAGATGAGTAACTCAAAGGAGTGGTTAGAACTTGAGCTTATATATCATCTTGACTAAAGAACAATACATTTTAGAGAAAGGACAAGACAAAAGAATAAGACTTTGTTTCCAGCGGCGGCAAATTGTGAGAAGGCAAATACATGGGGAAACTAATGGCAGATGAGTGCTAGTTTTAGTAAGGTTTGTTACGTGGATTCCTCTGGTGCTGTCTCTGGGCTGATAATGGTCTAGAGTTGTCTCTATTGATTAACTTCTGTCCTTCTTGGTTATGGGAGCACTTTTACAAATGTATACCCCGCTTTTAGGCAAATAGGGAGAGGGCAGAGAGCTTTTCTTGTATCTGCTTCTTCTCAATTGCTTCCTCTCAAAACAATTCTCATGCCAAAGTGGCATATATCGGGGTAACATATTCTGCTACCCTTCAATACTGTTTTTCTTTGTCCCCACCCCCATCCTTTTGCCCCCATTTTTAAACAGCAGAGTTTTTCAGTTAGAGCAATAATATGTTTCATTATAATCAAAGAAATCCCAGCCTAATACCAGGCATATTGTTCCCATACAGCCAACAGAGTAATCACTTTTAAAATGCAAATCTGAGTCTGTCCAGCCCTCAGGGAAAACCCAAAGTCCTTGGAAAGGTTCTGGGCTTTTCAACTACTGGCCTCTGCGACCCTCTAGCCTCAAAACTCATCACTTCTCCTCTATTTCTAACACTCCGCTCTGAGCTCACCAAACCCCTTTCCAGTCACCAAACCCACTTTGCTCTCTCTGCTGGTGAGCCTTTGCATAGTCTGTTTTCTATAACAATCTTCATGCCTTTCTTTATGGGGCTAACTCCTACTCAGGCTGCATTTACCTTAGGTCAGTGGTTCTCAAAATTTGCTGAATATTAGAATCATCTGGGGGAAATTTTCACACCCTATACCAATTAAACCAGACTTGCTAGGGGTGGAAGCCTGGCATCACTAGTTTTTTAACCTGCCTAGGTGATTCCAGTGTGCAGTGAAGTTGGAGAACCAGTGGTTTCCATACTTTAGTGTGCAGAGGTATCACCCGTGGTCTTGATGCAGACTCTGACTCAGTAGATCTGGGGTGAGACTTGAATTTCCACATTTCTAACAGGTTTCCAGGTGAAGCCCATGTTGTGAAGCTGCTGGTCTGCAGACCATGCTTTGAGTAGTGCAGGTCGAGGCTTTGGTTTCTCTAGGACTGTGCTTCTCAAAGTGTCATCTCTAGACCAACAGCATCAGTACTGCTTGGAAATGTATTCAAAATGCAAATTCTCATGTTTTGCCCCAGAACTACTGAATCAGAAACTCTGGGGTGAGAACCAGCAGTCTGTGTTTTAATAAGCCCTCCAGGTCATCCTATGCACACTCATCTTTGAGAACTGCTCCTCTAGGAAATATTTCTGCAACCCCAAGATTAAGTTGATTTCTCTCTCTTTCCAGCCTTCTCTTCTTTTTTCCAGAGCATTTTGTGCTTCCCTCTTCTGTTGCACATTTTATACATACTATTTAGTTGTCTGGTCATTGCCCTGTAATCCCATGGAGGGAAAAGTCTGTATTGTTGGGCCCTTGGGATCCCCATGACCTAGCAGCTCAGTGGCAGGCCCTAATAAGCACTCAACACATATTTGTAGAATGTATTACATAAGGATAGAAAGTTAAATGCACATTATTGTGTCATTCCTTCCAGGTAGTTTCCTCTGTGGCTAGCATAAAGAATGAAGAGAAAGAACAGATTATAAAGTGACCATCAAGGTCACCTTGGTGCCTGAACTCTGTTCCAAAGACTGGCTCTTAGAGGGCAGGGCTCAGATTTCCATAATTCCTTTCTCAAGCAGAACAGTTGAGAGAACTACAAATGGCAGTTGAACAAAATGTCTTTCTGTGAGGAGGCTAAGTCTGGCAATAATAAAAATTGGGGAAGGGGGAGGGGCAGTTGTCAGATAGATTTTCTGCGCAACATGGCAGTAGTTTCTTCCCTCTTATGCTGCAAAACGATGAAAAGAAAGAGTGATTCAGATTCCTTTCACACTCCACTCTCTGAGGTTTTCTCCCTTACCTGATGGGGTCATCTCCCTGATCATTCTCTCAATAGGAACATCTCCATTTCTGCCAGGGAACAGAGGTGGGGATGTGTCGATTGCTAGGGACCATAAACATCATTTTTTTTAGCAGCAAGATATAGGGAGAGAGACATTTGCCATCCCTCAGACACAGCTATTAGCAGGTTTCAGGGAGTATCCCTAGCAAATTCATTTTGGTTGGTATAATTCTGTTGGAACATGTAAAATTGCTTCTAATCTACCAGGAGAGACATAGTGGACATACATAATTCTCCTCCCTGGAATCACAGACTCCCAAGGCAAATGCCTATACCAACAAATTCAGAATCTCTAAGAACAGGGCCTGGGCATCTGCATTTTTAAAGTTCCCCCGGTGACTTTAATATGCAGCTAGAGAACCACTGGCTGGGTGTTAAGACCAGGTAGGGGCTTAGAAATCACCTGACCCAATGCCACACAGTGGTGAACATGAGTTCTCTACACAGAACAAAACATTACAGTACAGGGTGGAAAAAAGCAAGTTGCAGAAGTACAGAAAGAGACAAATTATAAAATGCACCCCCAATATTATATATTCTTTTTTTGTATCAGCAAAAAAGTCTGCGAGTGGATAAGATGGAAGTGCTTTAATTCCTTTCAGGTGGTTTTCTCTGGGGGAGAAGAAAGGGCTAAGGAGGGAGGATAATAGGCTAGAAGGGGCGTCCATCTTCCTGCTGTACTTGCTTCATTTCTATTTTAAGAACAGGTCTTGAAACAAACATTACAAAATGTTACCAGTGTTCTCTTTTGGCTAGAAGGTATGTACATAATTATATTCTTTTGTACTTTTCTATTTTTTAAACGTTCTCAAGACAAAAATGATAATTAAAGAATAAAGATCTAGCACCTAGGTTTTTCTCAATGAGAAGTATGAGGCCCTGAAGAGTACCTGAAGTGATAACCATGTCAGGGGCAGGGCCTGGGCCTCTGGACTCCCAGCAGAGGGCTCTGCCATTGACCTCTGCTGAGTCACAGGTGGTGCTGCGAGGAAATCCCTTCTCAGCGCGCCATCTCAGCATCCCCTTAACTGCCTCCTCTGACAGACGTTACAGCCTCCCTGACGCAGAGGCGGCTGCAGGCTACTTTCTCCCTCTTGGTGCCTGTCCAGCACGGGGGGTGTGGCAGCGGTGGTACGCTCGGAGCCCCAGCCCGGTGCATCCTTCTGGGCAGCTCGGCTCCCGGACACCGTGGCCAGGCTGCAGCAGTTGCCTCACAGAGCCGGAGCTCAGGTGGTCGTTCGCAGGCGGGAACGCCGCAAGGAAGGCAATCAGGCGGCTTGTATCTACGCTGAAGAGCCCCCTCTGAAGGCAGCGACTCAGATACAAAGCTGGATGAACGTGCTTCGTGGCAGAGCGTGCAGCTGCATTATTGACTGGGGCTGAGAAAGGCGTTGAAATCGGGAGACTGAAGAGATCTGCTCTTCTGATTCGGGTTTCCAGGATTTTGCAGACTCTTGATGGCTCTGGTGCAAAGCAAATATCTCCCTATGATCCTAAGCTGAAATTTGGGAGAGTGAGCTGCATAAATAATTTTCTCTTAATTAAAAGCAAGCACACAGTAGCACGTGGTTTTACTCCCCTCCCACGTCTGATGTGGCTGGCTCACCTGTCACTGAGCTGTTTGAATGGTTTTTCCCATTGCTAGGAAAGGGTTTTTCCTCTTTCCTAGCCAGCTCTGGTGTAAAAGGAAGCCTGTGCCCGAGAACAGTTGAGGGGCCATGTTCACGGAGCTGGAGTACAGTTGCAATTATGTCAGGCAATCAGAGGCTTTAATGGATGAATAGCTGTCAAAGCACAGTGTGATAACCTCTAAGGCTGCTTATTGTGAGTGAAAACCACAGGTGAAAAAGGTGACAGGGATGGATGAGCTTGTGCTTCTCTCCCCTCCTTGCATTTGAAGAGTTTGACAATACTGCTGAGTACTCCTTGGGGAGGGTATTCTTGGGGACCTAGCAGGCTTCTGGTTTGAGGAAAGAGGAGAAAAGCCACATAATTAAGGAAGAAAAAGCAGAAATTGGGGGCAGGGCTGCACATTTAATGCAGGAATTCAAAGCACAGAAGTTCCATGGAGGGGACAGGGACCAAAGCTCCATTACCCAGTATCCCCAGAGGAGGAGCTGGAGACATTGAGATAGGACCCCCACTTAAGGTCTCCAAACAGAAAACAGGGAGCCGGGAAGGGGAAGCATCTGCTTCACTTTGAAATCAGTCTCTCTCAGGATTTGGCCAGCTCCAGAAATTGAGTTCAAGTGGTGATCTAGGCACCACAGTGTTTTATTGCTAGATTGCTGTAGAAGGAATTTTCCTGAATGTCTGGAAACAAGAGGGCATTGGCTCTCTAACGTAGGGACATCAGATAGAGCTCCATTTACTTGCTAATTCCATTTGAAAGGCAGTGGCTGGCTGGAATATTCAGTCAGGAATGGTTTTAAAGGCAGATCCAGGCTCTGTGGAGGAATAGTGCTTGACTGATTACTGATGTCTGTCTTTGGTGTTGGATGATAAAAGCGGTGCATGGGCTTCCTATTTGTCACCTCTGCTTTGGGATGCTTTTCCTTCTGTAGGGGCACCACCACCACGGACATTAATGTAATAATCTCGATGTAATGATCTTTGCTTTAGACGCTTCTGCTAAGGAGCTTTCAATCTAAAAGGGGAGTCAGCAATGGTATTTTTTCTAGGTCCTTTAAGGAACTGGCCAGTGTATGATCCATGTGGCATTGAAATGCTCTTCCACTGGCTTGCCTCAGTTACCAAAATGTCTGCAGACCTTTTGCCAGAGAGAACACACCTTTGTTGGTAGGTTCGTCCTCTGAAAATTAAATGGATCTCCATACTTAGGCTCATCTTCCCAAAATTAAGCAACGAGAAATTTGCAATTATATGACTAAAATAAATGTTCAGTGACTAAGTCTCCTTTCAAGAGTCTTAGGTAGGTAGTTTTGAGCACAAATCCAATTACTCAATGTGTCCTTGGGCTTCTCAAGCAATAATAATGGTCACGGTGAAATAAATAAGGAAGAGTAGCTGGAACAGAACTCTGTTACCAATGTCTTGCTGCAGACAGAAGGAAGGAAAAACTCAGAAAGGATGACTCAGTTTTTGAATCCAGACAGAGCTGAGTAGAAGGACAGGAGAGGGCCTGTGGAGAGAAGAGAGAGAAAAGTATGTGGGAGGGACTCAAATCCTTACTGCAGACAGCCCCACCTCGACAAAAATGTGAGATACTCAAGCTTGTCATTATTGCCTGTGGTAGGCCAAATAATGACCCCCCCCAAAGACATCCAGTGCCTAATCCCTGGCCCCTGTACATGGTAAAAGGGACTCTGCAGGTATGATTAAGTTTCTTGAGATGGTAAAATTATCCTGGATTATCTGAATGGACCCACTGTAATCACAAAGTCCCTAATAAGAGGGAGACATGAAGATCGCTGTCAGTGAAGGAGATGTGATAATGGAAGCAGAGGTCAGAGTGACCTGGGCTGTGAGCCAAAGAATGCGGGGAGCCTCTAGAAGGTGGAAAAGGTAAAAACAGATTCTTTCCTATAGCCCCTCCAGAAGGAACACAGTCCTGCAGACCCATTTTAGACTTCTGACCTCCAGAACTGTAAGAGAATAAATGTATAAGGATAATAAATTATGAGGACATAATTAACCTCTCTGACTCTCAGCACTCTTCTCTGTAAGAGAAGGGGATGGAATTTGGAAAACATTTAAGATTCCTCCCTGCTCTAAGATGTTATGTGATTTTTCATTGGAAACCTTCTTTTGAAAGATACTTCTGTAAAATTCACTTTTTAAAAAAATGAACTACCATCTATTTCCTACTCCAATCAATTGTCCCAGATGAATCTGGGAACATAATAAGAAAGATGCTGGTATCTGGTCAATTGTCTTTGGATCTCATGTACAAGGCTAGAGGTAAAATCTAATTTTTGTTGTTGTTGTTGCTTGAGAAAATTAAATTGTATTTGTCTTGGAAATGGACTAAAGAGTGAGGAGGGCTAAGAATTTTAAAAACCCATGTATTGTTCAAGAGAGTGAGCGGGGGCTTCCCTGGTGGCTCAGTGGTTGAGAGTCTGCCCGCCAATGCAGGGGACGTGCGTTCGTGCCCCGGTCCGGGAAGATCCCAAATGCTGCGGAGCAGCTGGGTCCGTGAGCCATGGCCGCTGAGACTGCGCGTCCGGAGCCTGTGCTCCGCAACGGGAGAGGCCACAACAGTGAGAGGCCCGCGGACCCCCCAAAAAAAAAAAAAAAAAAAAAAAAAAAAAAAAAAAAAAAAAAAAAAAAAAAAAAAAAAAAAAAAAAAAAAAAAAAAAAAAAAAAGAGTGAGCGGTAACCTGACTAGTAGTAACTTTTTGTTTTACAGATGAGTGTTGCATAGCTGCCCAGGGCTACCAATTACAGTGCCACCTCATCTAACCTCTCATTCTGTCCCTTTTCCTCCTCATTAAAACTTACCAGCCCAGGGTAAGTTTCATCCCCCTTCCCCCAGGGCCTTGCTTCTAGTTGCTAAGGTAACAGCTTGCTAATCCGAGCTTAATGTGCCCTTCCTGCCTTCTCAGGCAAGGGAGACTTCTGGAGACATCTCTTCCTGGAAGTGAAATGACACTAATGGAGGAATCTCAAACTAAAGACTGGTATTTTGAAACAGGTAGCCTGTGGTACCTCTCAAATTACCACATGGAAGCAGTCTTCCTTCCTACCTACATGTATAGCCAACCTGGTGCCTGTTATTCCTGTTCTTTCCCTTTGCTAAACAACTATGTCCTATGTGCCGTGATAACAGTGACATGCTGGCTGTGGTCTATCCTATGGAGAGGTACTGAGTGCTGTGACTGTACAGGTGATATTCAAATCCAATTAGCTAGTACCTTTTCCTGGACTCTCACTAATGCAGAAAGAATTGACACTGGAGTTAAAACAAAATAAAACAACCTCTGGCAATTTCTCATCTTGTGTCTGATTGGCTTCTTTTATACCCAAGGGAGGTGTTGTCAAACTAGCAATCCCCCAGAACCATGCTGTCTTGGAGATGCTAAATTGAAAAGGGAAAACAGCTTAGTGTTAAGGAAGAAGAGCGCTCTGGATGTGGAATGATTATAAGGTGGAGTAACCTTTGGAAAAATGCTGCAAGATCTCAATATTCTTATATGCTAGTATTCTAAGCTTTCCCATCTCAGGTGCTCAGATTTCCAACCTCTGTCTCCTTCTCCCCAGCTGGATTTCCTAGCATGTCAATGCACCAAAGAGTGTAAATGACTAACAACAGTTTAATGTTACCTATCCCCACAGGTATTTGCATTTTGACATGCAATAGAAAGGCAGTTTAAAATACAGTAGAATTTAAGTGTAGAAGCAGTAAGGGATGGGAGGAATTGAAAATGCATATGATTCTATAGTCCAATAACCTAGAATGAATCCCATCTGCACTCTTGCCTTTGGGCAAGATACTTAACCTCCTTAAACTTTAATTTTCTTACCCATATTAGGGGAACATAATTATTCCTATCTCCTATAGGATGTTCAAAAGATTAAATTATATTATCCATATAAAGTGTCAAGGGATCAAGTGAATGCCTAATAAATGATGGTTCTTGCTATAAATAAAGCTTTAAGGGAAAGAAATTAAGATAATTGTGGAATTTAAAACATCATTATTTATTTATTCAACAAGTTCTTATTGAGCACCCGTCAAATACTTCCACACCCTGTTCTAAGGGCTAGGCTGGGAGAACAGCTATGAACAAGATGGACAAACTCTGCCACTACTGAGCCTACATATTAGTGGGGGAAGGCAGGAAGTAAACAAATTCATGTATAATATAATTTCAGGTACTACTAAGTGCTATGAGGAAAAATAAGCAAGGTAAAGAGATAATGAGTGATATAGAGGAGGACTATTTTAGATAAGATGGTCAGGGAAGGTATCTCTAAGGAGTGGACATATGCACAGAGCTTTGCGTGAAATAAGGGAGTGAGTCAAGTAAGACTTTGTTGGAAAGGATCAGCAAATCAGTCATGTTTTGTTGGAATATTTATTTTCCTGGGAATTTCCTGTTACCTCTAAAATTATATCAATTGATGCAAAGTTACTTGGCTAAGGGTAAGACTGATCTTGAATCTGAGATTAGGGCTAGATGAAATAAGGAAACCAGAGTTTGATGAGTTCTTATTATGTGCCAGGGGCTATACTCACTTTGACCCCGGTCATTTTGTCCTCTACCTACCTAATCACTCTGTCATTTTTCATAACAGCCTATGTTGTGATTATTACTCTCCCAATGTGGACAATGGGCCTTTAGAATTTTCAACAACTTGCCCCCAAATAGTAAGGGGCTGAAATGGAATTTAAACAGATTCCACTGATACCTGATAGGCTCTCCTCCTGATGGTACCACAGCAGAACTGTGCCCTGGAATGCCTTGGAAAGCAGCAGCAACCTTCCATCCCCCATAAAGCCGTGAAAAGCCATTAGCCCTCATATGGTCATTGAGAATGTATCCAAAAGCCCCAAACTGAAAATCTTCACTCAGCACAAGCATAGATTACAGTAGGTGTTGAGCCATCTTTAAAAAGAGTATGGATCCTACTTGAAAGCACAGAACTGCCAATTTCTAGATTCACCCAGGGGAGAGCTAGAATGTAGGCATTCTATTGCTACAAGATGACATTCTGTCGCTACCCTCCAGTGCCAATATTTGTGGGCTCAAAGAATTTCACAGAAGACCAGCTGTTCTGCTCTGTGGGGAGTTTTTGGAAGAGTTAATGATTTTTTGAATGTGCAGTTAAGTAGCAGATTGCCAACATATGGGTCTTTGGTCACTTGTAGTAGGCATAACTATAAAGAATATCAACTTTTTTGTTGTATAAATGAACATACAAGAAAGTAATTGTAAAAAAGAAGGTTGACCCTTGGGAAACTTTTCACATATTTAAGATGCTGCCTTTGATTAAAATATTCTACTTACCATTTAATTTTTGTCTACTTAATCTATGAGGTAGGTAATTTTATCCTCTTTATGCAGATGGGGAATCTGAGCCTTGGAAATATTTGCTGAGTTACCTAAACTTAGCCATTTAGCAAGCTTAAATTTGAGCTTATATCTGTCCAGATATGCCAAAGTCTGTGCTCTTTCAACTAAAGAAGCTATCTCTTTTGAAATTTAACTTCAGAATTGGTGGCATATTCCTTTAAATAACTCCACTGGTAGCAGACCATTGTTCTTTATAAGTAGATTTAATTTTGGAGAATCAAGTTCATTTGAAGTCAAGACTGAGTGGATGATCACATTACATGATGTCATTTTTGTTATTTGTACTAAAAAAAATAAGAGAGATGAAGGACAAGATGACTTCTTATTTATCTTTGCTTTTCTCCATCGCATGTAGTGTGTTTTACATAGTCAATCAGTGTATGTGTTTTTTATTTAAGATTATTTGTTAGAGCTAATCAATGAATTTGGTAAAGTAGCAGGATACAAAATCAATGCACAGAAATCTCTTGCATTCAACGATACACTAATGATGAAAATCTGAAAGAGAAATTAAGGAAACACTCCCACTCATCACTGCAACAAAAAGAATAAAATACCGAGGAATAAACCTACCTAAGGAGACAAAAGACCTGTATGCAGAAAACTGTAAGACACTGATGAAAGAAATTAAAGATGATACAAAGAGATGGAGAGATATACCATGTTCTTGGATTGCAAGAATCAACATTGTGAAAATGACTGTACTACCCAAAGCAATCTACAGATTCAATGTAATCCCTATCAAACTACCAATGGCATTTTTCACAGAACTACAACAAAAAATTTCACAATTTGGAAATACAAAAGACCCCGAATAGCCAAAGCAATCTTGAGAAAGAAAAACGGAGCTGGAGGAATCCGGCTCCCTGACTTCAGACTATACTACAAAGCTACAGTCATCAAGACAATATGGTACTGGCACAAAAAGAAATATAGATCAATGGAACAGGATAGAAAGCCCAGAGATAAACCCACGCACATATGGTCACCTTATCTTTGATAAAGGGGTGAGAATATACAATGGAGAAAAGACAGCCTCTTTCATAAGTGGTTCTGGGAAGACTGGAGAGCTACATGTTAAAGAATGAAATTAGCACACTTCCTAACACCATACACAAAAATAAACTCAAAATGGATTAAAGACCTAAATGTAAGGCTAGACACTATCAAACTCTTAGAGGAAAACATAAGCAGAACACTCTATACTCTATGACATAAATCACAGCAAGATCCTTTTTAACCCACCTCCTAGAGCAATGGAAATAAAAACAAAAATAAACAAACGGGACCTAATGAAACTTAAAAGCTTTTGCATAGCAAAGGATACCATAAACAAGACGAAAAGACAACCCTCTGAATGGGAGAAAATATTTGCAAATGAAGCAACTGACAAAGAATTAATCTCCAAAATTTACAAGCAGCTCTTGCAGCTCAATATCAAAAAAGCAAACAGTCCAATGCAAAAATGGGCAGAAGACGTAAATAGACATTTCTCCAAAGAAGATATACAGATTGCCTACAAACACATGAAAGGCTGCTCAACATCACTAATCATTAGAGAAATACAAATTAAAACTACAATGAGGTATCACCTCACACTGGTCAGAATGGCCATCATCAAAAAATCTACAAACAATAAATGCTGGAGAGGGTGTGGAGAAAAGGGAACCCTCCTATGCTGTTGGTGGGAATGTAAATTGATACAGCCACTATGGAGAACAGTATGGAGCTTCCTAAAAAAACTAAAAATAGAACTACCATACGACCCAGCAATCCCACTACTGGGCATATACCCTGAGAAAACCATAATTTAAAAAGAGTCATGTACCACAGTGTTTATTGCAGCTCTATTTACAATAGCCAGGACATGGAAGCAACCTAAGTGTCCTTCAACAGATGAATGGATAAAGATGTGGCACATATATACAATGGAATATTACTCAGCCATAAAAAGAAACGAAATCGAGTGATTTGTAGTGAGGTGGGTGGACTTAGAGTCTGTCATACAGAGTGAAGTAAGTCAGAAAGAGAAAAACAAATAGTGCATGCTAACACATATATATGGAACCTAAAAAAAATGGTTCTGAAGAACCTAGGGGCAGGACAGGAATAAAGATGCAGACGTAGAGAGTGGACTTGAGGACACGGGGAGGGGAAGGGTAAGCTGGGACGAAGTGAGAGAGTGGCATGGACATATATACACTACCGAATGTAAAGCAGCTAGTGGGAAGCAGCCACATAGCACAGGGAGATCAGCTCGGTGCTTTGTGACCACCTAGAGGCGTGGGATAGGGAGGGTGGGAGGGAGATGCAAGAGGGAGGGGATAAGGGGATATATGTATATATATAGCTGATTCACTTTGTTATAAAGCAGAAACTAACACCATTGTAAAGCAATTATACTGCAATAGCCATGTTAAAAAAATAAAATCACTTGTTGAAATATAAACATTGATCATCAGTTATGTGTACCTAGCATTAACTTGTTGATCACATTTTCTGCTAGAGAGGAGAACCCTGAAAGAATAAGATATAGGACAGGTGATTTTTAAAAAAAATAAATTTATTTATTATTTTTGGCTGCGTTGGGTCTTCATTGCTGTGCACAGGCTTTCTCTAGTTGCCGCAAGCGGGGGCTACTCTGCTTTGTGGTACGTGGGCTTCTCATTGCAGTGGCTTCTCTTGTTGCGGAGCATGGGCTCTAGGTGCATGGGCTTCAGTAGCTGTGGCTCATGGGCTCAGTAGTTGTGGCTTGTGGGCTCTAGAGCGCAGGCTCAGTAGTTGTGGCGCAGGGGCTTAGTTGCTCCGCGGCATGTGGGATCTTCCTGGACCAGGGCTTGAACCCAAGTCCCCTGCCCTGGCAGGCAGATTCTTAACCACTGCGCCACCAGGGAACTCCCCCTCTGTATTTTTGAGAGCCTTAATAACCTTTTTGCCTCAAATGTAGTTGTGGCCACTGTGGAATGATGATCTACCTTTAACCTCATCCATCATCAATAACCAGCAAAAGGATAAGGATAGTAATTAATAAATGTCTGAATATGCTTTAATTTATTCAGCCTGGGCAGGCTTCTCTTTCTAGTTAAGTATTTACTGAGAGTAAACAGCTATGTGTTAAATCATGAAATTCTAAAAACATACATATAGAGGCATGTACATTTTACCTTAAGCAGGGGATAATTCTCAGAAATGGAACTTCAGTAACATAGCCACCCTCATTTGTACATCTACAAAAAACAGGTCCAATTTTAGCGATTTTATTATATGGTGTAAACTTACAACTATATAGTGATTTAATTTTCTGTTAATGTTTTTAAAATTTTCAATAAATCCTTTCATTATCAATAAAATTTAAAAAAGAAAGTATATATTTAAAAAAAGAAAAATTAAGTACTGAGTTTCTGACTCCATTTGAAAATACTTTTAAAGATTGTCTTGAGATGGTTGCTAGATGATGATGATTGGCTGTGGACAGTGGCAGAAGGTGTGGTTAAATGTCATTTGGAAGTATCTAGATTTGTAGTGACTTTCCTTCGAAGAGCTGATCCCTTTGTTAATTGGATAATTTTATATTCTGTACCATACTAGAATGAAATTGAGAAGGTGTACAATTTTGCAGCATCTAAGTTTAGTATCATATTTGATGAGTTTTGTAAGAATATTTGTTGAAAAAGCCATTTGGCTAAATTGAGAGGAATGTTATAGAATATGTTATAAAATGTCTGCATATAATTAATTCAAAATACTCTGTCATTAAACCATGTAATGATGCTTTGTGAGCACACATAAGCTTAATTGGGAGTCATAAAACTAAGGAGATTGCGATCCAGAGTGACGTAAATAAAATAACCATTAGCAGTTCCTGCAATATAAATTTAGATCATCAGGTAATCTTGCAAATGTCCCAAGGTTTGTTCTTGTTTGACCTTCTCTCTCTCTGTGTGAAGACAACAGAAAAATTACTAAGTCTCATAATTGGAAGATCTGAAGAGTTTCAGCCCTGTTATTAGCAGGTAGAAGAATTATATGTCAGCTGACCCAACAGTCAATAAATTTCTTGCAGTTTGTAGTGGATGAATGGATATAGCACACTCAGAGGCCCTTTGAGGGTGGGACATTATACTGTAGTGAAAAGAGTTCTTGCAGGTTCAAGGACATTATGTTTGACCTCAATTATTTTAGTTTCCTCATCTGTAAAATGGACAGAGTCTATTGAGGATGAAAAGAAAAAGGTCAGAGAGTACCTTGATACAGGGCTTGGCACATAGGAAGTATTCAATAAATGCTATTGGTTTTCCCATGCCCCCAGCACAGAGTGTCCTACATAGTGTAAGAACTACAGATAATTGTTGATGTGACTGAAGTGTGTCCTTGAGATGAGTTCCCTAAGGGGTTGCCTAAATTTTCTAGTTAGACACTGAAGAAACAAGTGGAACTCAAATCAAATTTAAGACACAATCAGGCTAATGGCAATAGAGATGCTGGAGAAACATCACAGGGTCAATAGTGGTAGGAGTCAGCTCCTTGCTTTCCCATGATGGGATTCCAAAGCTGAGCAAAGAAAAGCGGACGTCTGCCATTTGTTCTGCCATTTCTCTTCCTGCGCGTGTAGTCATTACTAAGTAACAACCGCTATCTCCTCTCTTTACCCAGATGGGTCTTCAGATTCCTGAATGCAGCATTTGGGCAGCCATTCATAGCCTGTTAGTGGTGGCACGTGTGATATCTGCTATTCCAGCAGAATAGTGCAGCCCACTGCCTGACTGACCTGATCAGTTGAATCTGAAAAGGAGAACAGCTGCTATTCTTCTGTACCCTTCCTGAATCCCTCTAAAAGCAAGAGGAAAGGACTCTGTTTCTTTCTCTTTGTAGAGTGACTTTTTAGTCTGTAGATGATTCCTTATATCTGATATTTGGATGCCACTTCACAGTTTATATAATATTTTAAAGTGCACTTAACCCTAATAATGACCATGGGTGAGAATTGGGTTAACACAGTAATTACCCTCATTGTATACAGGAGAAAACCAAGGCTCTTGGTTAATGAATGAGAGGTTAATGAATTTATCTACAATGGCAGAATCAGTAAGTGGTATAGCTGGAACTTGAAGACTGAGATATCCAACTCCAAAATCTGGTGATTATTTAGAAACAAATGCTACCATTAATAAGTAATATCAGGGAGAAGACTATAGACGATGTTGGCACATGAATTCTTCATAGAGGAGAAGCCAGTCTTCAAAGAGAGGATAAGATTTGGAATTGGCAAGACCCAGCAGGATGGCATTCTAGGCAAGGTAACGTGGGCAATGGTATGGAAGTTCAACTTTGTGGGCATGGCAAGTGGTGGTGGTGGGTATCAGCCACAGCATGGAGCCTGCCGTGACTGTATGGGAGATCACATAGGGATGCTGAGGAGTATCAGGAGATGAGTGGACAAGGAAGCTATCCTGCAGGGAAAGTTCTGAATGCAAGGCCAAGCATGAGGCATTACTTGTTTTGATTATTGAGCTATAATCTATGATTTTATCTAAACTCTTTTGGAATCGATTTATATTTTCAGTTTGTCAAATATGGTCACTGTCTAAATTGCCTTGCCTTACCAAGTAGTATTCCATTGTAGATATATACAATGGAATACTACTCAGCCATAAAAAGAATGAAATGATGCCATTTGCAGCAAATAATAATACCTTTTAAGAAAGGTAGAAAGGAGAATTCTGATGTTCTTTAGTTGTCAAACGTGTCTATCTTTTCCTCTTACTCCCCTAGTGATTTTTTATGTTGCTATACCTTGGGGCTATTGTTTTTTTCTGGAAAATAAGAATACTGAGTAAAAGTTAATATATGAAAATCAATAAGGTTCATATATACAAATTCCAGCAAGTTAAATTTTGTAAGGGAAGAAATTATCTCTTTTAAAATATCAAAGAAGGTAAAGAACCCAAATCCATGAAATAACTAAAAACTAGGCTTAAATAAGATATGTGTAAGATTTATGTGAAGAACGTTTTTAAATGTTAAAGAGGGATACAAAACATGACTTGAACAAATGAAAATACATATATACCTTGCTTTTGGAAAGACTCATCATAAATATATCAATTTCTTTTAACTTAATGTATACATTTAATGTAATTCATGATCAAAATATTCTCAGGACTTTTTTTTAAGAACTAGATAAACTGACTCTAAATTCATATGGAAAAACTAGAAAGCAATAATGGCCAGGATAAATTACAAAATAGAATAGTAATGAGTTAGGCCTAGTCCTATCAGATGTAAATTATAAAAAGACAATAATTAAAATAGAACAATTAATGGACTAAACTATAGTCCAGAAATACACCCCAATACATATGTAGTATATGATAAAAGTGGAATTGCTTATCAGTAAGAAAAAGGGATTTTTCAGTAAACACTGAAGAGTAGAAAAAGAAATCAGAAGTACTAGAAGAAAGTTCAACATTACTAATTATTAGAGAAATACAAATCAAAACTACAATGAGGTAACACCTCACACTGGTCAGAATGGCCATAATTAAAAACTCTACAAATAACAAATGCTGGAGAGGATGTAGAGAAAAGGGAACCTTCTTACACTGTTGGTGAGAATGTAAGTTCATACCGCCACTATGGAAAACAGTATGGAGGTTCCTCAGAAAACTAAAAATAGAATTACCATATGATCCAGAAATCCCACTCCTGGGCATATATCCAGGCAAAACTCTCATACAAAAAGATACATGCACCCCTATGTTCATAGCAGAAGTATTCACAGTAGCCAAGATACTGAAACAATGTAAATGTCCATTGACAGGTGAATGGATAAAGATGTGGTACATATATACAATGGAATACTACTCAGCCATAAAAAAAGAATGAAATAATACCATTTGCAGCAACATGTATGCAACTAGAGATTATCATACTAAGGGAAGTAGGTCACAAAGAGAAAGACAAATACCAGATGATATCACTTATATGTGGAATCTAAAATATGACACAAATGAACCTATCTATGAAACAGAAACAGACTCACGGACACAGAAAACAGACCTGTGGTTGCCAAGGGGTGGTGGGGAGGGATGGGTTGGAAGTTTGGGACTGGCAGATGCAAACTGTCAATATTATTTATAGAATGGATAAACAACAAGGTCTTAATGTATAGCCCAGTATCAATATCCTGTGATAAACCATAATGGAAAAGAATATGAAAAATGGGAGGGGGTTGGGGGAGGGATGGGATGGGAGGTTGGGGTCGGCAGATGTAAGCTATTATATATGGAACAGATAAGCAACAAGGTCCTACTGTATAGCACAGAGAACTATATTTAGTATCCTATGATAAACCATAATGGAAAAGAATATAAAAAAAAGAATGTATATATATGTGTAACTGAATCACTTTGCTGTACAGCAGAAATTAACACAACATTTGTAAATCAACTATACTTCAATTAAAAAAAGAAGTACTAGAAGATAACAGTATATACATATATATAAACATATATAAAATGTGTAAAATATAGTCTCTGTGTAAGTTATTATATATAATATATATTACTATATATTTGCAGAGAGGGGTAGGCTTTGTTAGGTATGAAACAAAAATCCAGAAATCATAAAAACTACCAATATATTTATTGAAATAAATCTTTAATCTGCAAGAAAAATACAGCACAATAATGTTAAATGGCCATCCAAGAAAAAGTATTTGTATCATATCATAGACTCATTTTCCTAATTTATTAAGTATAAGTCAATATGAGAAAAAACTAAAAATTCAATAGAAAAATTGGAAAAGATGAAAAAATAGCTCATAGGAAAATCATTCTTAAACATTTAGAAAGATGTCCAGTCTCACTGATCACAAGAAAAATGCAAATCAAAACTACAGTGATATTTCTTCTTCCCCCATCAGAATGGCAATGATACAGCCTGCTATTGCACTGCATTAGTGAAGATATGAGGAGTAGTCCACATCAGACATCAGTGGTGGGACAGTTACTGGTACAATTCTGTGGAAAACTAATCTGCAATATCTTTCAAAATTATAAATGCACATTCCCTTTGCCTCAGAATTCCACTTCTAAGAATTTGTCCTACAGATATACCAGCACATACATATGTAGAATATGTAGAAACATATTCATTCCATGATGGTTTATAATAGAGATTGAAACAACCTACGTGTCTGGCAGTATGGTGCTGGTTAATTAAACTTGGTGGATGAATATAATGTGTAGCTATTAAAATTTATTAAAATGAATGAATTTTAAATATTAGCTCTGTTTTGACCACTGCACAGCTCCAAGGTCTCTTTTCTTTTTGTCAAAATCTCAAAAAGTTATCAGGAAGATGGGAGGGACTATGAGTGGTAACTTCTCTCTCCAGTTAAATTCGTTATAATAAAGAATAATTCATTAGAAGGATAATTCATTAAATTTTAGACAGGCAGAATGCATAGATTGTGCCTGCCCTTTAATGTACATCCCTGTGAGTGACAAGGAGAGGATGAAAAAGATGTATGTCATAGTCAGCAATGTTCCTGGAAAATCCCTAAGGAGACGTAAATGGAAAATCCCTAGGTCCAATTGTATAAGAGGTTGTATAACCTGCAACACAAAAAGAAGAGAGGTGACCTCAATATGGCATAGCAAACTGTCAGGGCCAGGACTCCAGAAGTTAGGCCTAGGGGCTATGGCTTGCTGGAAGCACAATGCTTGCCTTCCTGGTAGCCTAAGATATTTCCAGGTGCTGATGTGGATGGGAGGAGGGGCAAGGGGTAAAAGTCTGAGATTCCTTTGCAGAGAGCTTCTCAGCCTTGGTTGACTCCTTACCCCTCAGCAGCTGTCCAATGTCACTATGCTGGGAGCATCCCTGTGGCGAACAGGAGGACACTGTGGACCCACATTTATGCAGACATATCCTTTGATTACTCCAAGGGTTCTCAGTCTCAACCCTGCCTCCTCCTTACCTGGGGAATCACTTGGGTTGCTAATAAAAATTTACCACTGACTAGGCTCCCCCACCAGTGGTTCTGATTTAAGTGGTCGGGGGTGAGGCCAGGTGTTGGTATTTGTTAAATGTTCCCCAGATGATTCTATTGTGAACTGGGTGTTCCTCAGGTGACTCTACAAGGTCTGAGAATCTTGGGACTGTGCTCTTATATCTTTTTTTTCTATGCTCAATAATGCTTGTGTATAGAAATGTTTAATGTTTGTGAGTTTCATTTCTATTATTCCCCAAACTCATTTGGGTCTCACATCAGGCTTAAGAGAAAGAGGCAAACAGAATAAGGGAAAGAATAATTGAAAAGAACAATTGGACAGAGAAATTTAAAAGAAAAAGGGAGTGAAGGGGAAATGTTGAGTTCTTCACTCCAAACTCACTCCAGAATCTTTGAGCACAGAACCTAAAAATCTTCAGAAGATTATAAACTTCTGAGTAGATTTTGATGCACACTTTAAGTTTGAAAGCTCAGATCCATTAGGATATCCATTTAAAGAAAAATCAATGAGACAGCAGATAGGTATCATGTGCTAACTGGTGAAGGGCGATGGAACAGAGGATTCCATCACCAAGGAAACTTGGACTAAGCAGAGGAACTTGTGTAGGCTTCTTGTATTTTGCCTAAACAACCCCGTGAAATTGCGGAGCTTCATGTGAAAATCGAAGCCTAACGACAGCTGTTTTTCAGTGGTAAACCTAGCTGAGTCAGGCACACAAGTCATTGGATTTAGGGCCCATTCTAATCCACTACGATTTCATCTTAACTTTTTTTTTGCGGTACGCGGGCCTTTCACCGCTGCGGCCTCCTCACAGGCACAGGCTCCGGACACGCAGGCCCAGCGGCCACGGCTCACGGGCCCAGCCGCCCCGCGGCACGAGCCCGTGTCCCCTGCATCGGCAGGCGGACTCCTAACCACTGCGCCACCAGGGAAGCCCTTTATCTTAATTTTATTGCATCAGCAAGGACCCTCTTTCCAGATAAGGTCACATTCACAGGTACCAGGGTTAAGACTTGAACATATCTTTTTCGGGGAACACAATTCAACGCTCTACAGATATCTTGTGCAAAGCTGTCTTCTATTTTGCTTAAAGCTATTTTACCCATGAGACCAGCAGTGGCCACACTTTTGAGATCCATTTTTCCTACCTCTTCATTTACAGACCTATAAATTATTCTTTCTAGAGTTGTACTTCTACTTGGTAAAAGAATAGCTGAGTAACAAGGGATGGTGACACCTCATCACTTTCTCCATCACCAGACTGACAGGCATTAAATTACACTGACAAGACAGATGCCCTGGGAGCACATGGCCAGTTTGTAGGG
>NW_006777513.1:1088243-1097111 GCF_000442215.2 Lipotes vexillifer
AGGGAAAAAAGAGTAGCAATCAAAGTACATGTAAAGACAGCTCATTTTAGAGCTCTTTTTCCTGCCCACACATTGGAATACTTATTTGACCACAAGACGTTATTTGGCTTCACAGAGCCACACAGTCATCAGTTTTTTTCTGTCCTCAATACCTGAATGTCAATGGGAGAAGGCACAGAATTCCAGAGAAGCGGGTTAAGTGGCCCCTTGGGATTCCTTGGAACATTTTGATCTGGTTATTATTTTTTTTTTTTTCTGTTAAAAGAATTGTTAGAAAATTTCCTAAATCTAGTTCTAACCCAACTGCTTTAAGTCCATGTAAATACTCAAAACAAAGAAACATCTTTGCTATTTGGTCATTGACTAGGAATAGACTGAGTTCTTACTGAAAGAGCTTTTATTTCCACTGGGATTTGTAGGCATGATACATTTTAAGCGGACAACTCTAATTCCAAGCTCTCAATGAAGAGAGGTTGCCAGGATCTAGGATCAGGATCAAAGAGATAAAGATGTATAGAGCAGAGGAGAAGTAGAGATAATAAAGAGAAAGGGAGGTCAGGAGCAACACATATGAAAATCAGAAGAAAGGTTATTGAGCTGTATGGGAAAAGGAAAAAATACACAACTATACCCCAATGCCCATATGACTATATGACTCATATGGGATGAATATACTCAAAAGTTTTAGGTTGCAAATATGTTGGCATTACTTATTAAGAATTGGGAGTTTCCTACATACTGAAATTTAAGACGTCCTAAGAAAAGGTCCCTGCAAAAATTTTTCCACTAGGGCTCCACAAAATTCTCACAGCCTGCATTTCCTTGCAGAAAGTCAGGGCTCCCCAATTAAGAGATGTAAAGCTATCGATAAACTTTGCAGCCTAAATGGTAGCTCTCCAAGCCAGGTGCCATCACCATCTTCACTGCTGTTCTGTCTTACCTGGTTGGAAATCTCAGGGAGTGCCGTGCAGGACAGCACTGCCCTCTCACTTGTTCTATCGCCCAGCTCCTGTGAGCACCATCCCTCCAGGTTTTAAGGAAATGAATAGAAACTTCTACACAAGAAAGGGCTCCTTGAATTAATGCATTTAAATCACCAGATAACTTCATATGAAACATTTAAGGCTTAGCAATCTTTAATATATTAGTGTAAATTTAGAAGCGACTTGACATAGAAGCAAGTGGATATAGACTTGGACTGAAAAGGCCTGATTTTAAACCTCAGCTTTTCATGTCGTGGCTGTAATGATCTGGGGCAAGTTATGTAACTTTTTTGATGCTCATTTTCTTCATCTGTAAAATATGTATCTCACAGCATTGTTCTAAGGATGAGATGACACACGTATAGCTATGCCTGGAACATAGTAGGGAGTTGACAAATATTTAATAAATAATCATTACTTTACATTTTTCAAAAGGCTTTTATATATATTATCCACTATTCTCCTAAGTCTCCAATGAGATAGGCAGGGTAATGAGGGCAGGACCAAGATCAGAAACCAGGACTTCTGACTTCCCAGGAGTAGATCTGGTGTTTCCCAATAGTGTAAATGTAATGGGAATAATGGGATAGCACATCCATCTACTTAATTACTTAGAAAATTAAAAAGTTAGATTGAGACAGAGGGTAAATGGACTGGCCATTTGAATAAAATATTCAGCTGTCTCTCCTTATTTGGTAAATAAATTCATTCGCCCCCAGGTATCGGGCTATGTCTTACCACTGTCCAATTTGGGAAGCTCATTTCAGGAGCTTAGCACAGCAAGTTTCCCCTGTATAAGTCCTAAGAGGCCATATGAAAAATCACACAGTATAGCTTGGAGTCAGTGCTGTCAGGCTCCTCTGGGGCAGTTGACACAGTGACTGACTTACTCATTGCCAGCCCATCTGTATCAAGTCACAGGTTTTCTCAATTCCCAATAGGGACTCATTTTTTTGTGCAGATATTGTGCATTTGAAACAGTTCTTTTGAAGGGAAGCTAGTCCTCTTCCTCAATCCAGGAGATCCAGGGAGGCACACTCACTTGGCTCTAACCTGAATTGCTGTCTTTGCTAGAAATGGTTATATACCCAATGCCAGGGTAAGCAGCCAGGAATAATACTGCTCTATTGGGGTATCTGGTAAGTGAGAAGTATGCCTGTCCTAGGGGAAGTTCTCGTCTATCTTAAAATTACAAGAATTTACATGAGTTCATGTGATCATATGTGCATTAATTAATGTGCCTATGAGTCCAGATTTTGGAATATTTAGTTAATTGGAAGTGAGGATTTATCAGGTAATTTCATAGTAGCATCTTAAAAAAAAGGGTAATTTAGGTTTCTGAAGATATTTTTATTTTAAAGGCCATCTAGCAAAAAATTTCAACATAAACTTTTGTTCTCTTTGAAATGGCTCTAAATAGTGCTAGAAGTGTATAACTTGTTTCAGATATGCTAATTTGAGCCTCAGACAGCTGCAGTGGTTATTAATATGAGCATAATGGCTGACAATTTGACAACAGCCTCTACTTTTCATTTACTGCTTTCATACTAAATATCCTTTTTGTGCACAGTGTGTAAAAACCATGGTCAGATGACTGAATTGGGAGACACGCCTGTAGACTGACCAGCATTTGAGAGCCTTCTTTTTTCTTTTGAAGAAAGTGATACCCTTTACATAAGGAAATTGGTAGATCTTATACTAGACTATAAATCTTTAACATTAGTCTTCCCACATTGCAGTGAAAACTCAATGAGAAGAAACTTTTTAATAAAATTAGTGAGGAGTGATGTGTTCTTAATGCATATTTACTCTAGATAAATTGACCTATAAAAGCGTCAGAGGGGCTTCCCTGGTGGCACAGTGGTTAAGAATCTGCCTGCCAATGCAGGGGACACGGATTCGAGCACTGGTCTGGGAAGATCCCACATGCCGCAGAGCAACTAAGCCCGTGCGCCACAACTACTGAGCCTGCGCTCTAGAGCCCCCAAGTCACAACTGCTGAGCCCACGTGCCACAACTACTGAGCCCACATGCCACAACTACTGAGCCCACATGCCACAACTACTGAAGCCCGTGCGCCTAGAGCCCGTGACCTGCAACAGGAGAAACCACCACAATGAGAAGACTTCGCACCGCAATGAAGAGTAGCCCCCGCTCGCCACAACTAGAGAAAGCTCCAGTGCAGCAGTGAAGACCCAACACTGCCCCACCAAAAAAAAAAGAAGCATCATAGGACATTGGCCTAGCGTTAGAACAAATAAGCAGTTCTTTATCATTCATCTGAAACGTGATTTAGAGGTGAACATTTAAAATCAGTTATATTTTGCCTGCTTATTCTTTGTAATTTTCAAAAAAGTAATGCTATCTAAATGAAAAAACTAAAAACATCCACAGAAAAACATCTGATGACATCTATTTTCTTTTCATAGTTGAGTTCTATGAGTCTGAGCCAGATGGATGTGTATTTGTATGTGGTCTGTGGGTTTCTGCTACAGAGCACCATTTTGCTTGGTTGAACTTTGTTCTGTAAATGCACAAAGGCTTAAATCATTCTGTGGGCATCTCTGCATGTGTCACATTCACCAGACAACTTGTCTAACTCTGTGAATGTGTTTCTTCTGAGGGATTCAGCTGAGCCATTCTGTGAATAAAAGCAAAGAATCAGCTTTATACTGAAAGATGTACAACTTAATATTTCTGACCTACGCTGTGTCAAAGGCAGAATTATAAACTATAAGCATTTTTCTGTAGTGTATGACTTCACAATTTAAACTGGATATCTTTAAAAGTTACTACAAAAAGATTGCTTAACTAGGAAATACACCTTACATCAAGCACCCTGTCTTCCCAGCCAGAAAATAAGTACTATAAGGTCAGAGAAAGTGTTTTTTCACTGTATCAGGTCTGGTGTCTGTCACATGAATGAATGGATGAATGAATGAATGAATTCTCACAGGACTTGAATATTTATACAGGACTTGAATGTAAGTTGTTTAATTTAATTCTCACTACCAATATGCAATGTATATGTTATTATCTCGCTTTACAGAGAAAGAACTTTAAGTGCAGATTGCAATGATTTGTCCAATGTTATCCAGCTAAGGAGAGAAAAGGTGAAACTTGAATCCTATCTTTTCATTCCTAAGTCTAGGCAATTTCTAAGTCCTCATAATATCAAATCCCTGTCCTTAGAATTTACTTCTGCTCCTATGTTGATCTTATTCTAGAAAATCCTTTATCCTTTACATGTCAGCAATCTTTCTGTGAAGGACCAGAGAGTAAATATTTAGGGTTTTGCGGGCCATATGATCTCCATCATACAGACTCCTCAATTCTGCCATTGTCCAGGCTATATTATGAGAAACGGAAATAGTAAGTCAATAAAAACAACCACAGCACATTTATTATGCAATTCAGGAAACACATGCGCTTCATCTAATTTATCTCATTTAATAAACCTATACACAGAAAAGTTACCCCATTCATTCGAGGTCATTGAGCTATTAGTAGTAGAGCTGGGTTTAAACCAAGTCTGCCTACTTCAGCAAGCCTTCAACGCTTTAGAACTATGGTAGGAAGCTCTTTCTCTCACCAAGCTCAAAAAACTGTGCTGTAGAATCTGAAAGAAGAGAGTCCATCATCTTCGGTGACATGAAACTCAGGGAGAAATGATGCCTTGTGTTCCCATAGGCTGGAGCATGTGGATGCTGGCTGCCTAGCATGAGCCCAAGGCTGCATAATGTATCCAAGGGTGACACAGGACTCTGTAGAGAGCAGCCTTTGGTGGATGTCTGCTGCTCCTCCTGGGATTTATTAACTATTCTCTCTGGGCTCTAATTGCTTTCTCTCTTTTTAATTTTATTTATTTATTTTTTAACATCTTTATTGGAGTATAATTGCTTTACAGTGGTGTTAGTTTCTGCTTTATAACAAAGTGAATCAACTACACATATACATATATCCCCATTTCTCTTCCCTCTTGCGTCTCACTCCCTCCCACCCTCCCTATCCCACCCCTCTAGGTGGTCACAAAGCACCGAGCTGATCTCCCTGTGCTATGCGGCTGCTTCCCACTAGCTATCTCTTTTACATTTGGTAGTGTATATATGTCCATGCCACTCTCTCACTTTCTCCCAGCTTACCCTCCCCCCTCCCTCTGTCCTCAAGTCCATTCTCTAGTAGGTATGTGTCTTTATTCCCATCTTGCCCCTAGGTTCTTCATGACCTTTCTTTTTTTTTTTTTCTTACATTCCATATATATGTGTTAGCATATGGTATTTGTTTTTCTCTTACTGTCTTCACTCTGTATGACAGACTCTAGGTCCATCCACCTCACTACAAATAACTCAATTTCATTTCTTTTTATGGCTGGGGAATATTCATCCGATGATGGGCACTTAGGTTGTTTCCGTCTCCTGGCTATTGTAAATAGAGCTGCAATGAACATTTTGGTACACGACTCTTTTTGAATTATGGTTTTCTCAGGGTATATGCCCAGTAGTGGGATTGCTGGGTCATATGGTAGTTCTATTTTTAGTTTTTTAAGGAACCTCCATACTGTTCTCCACAGTGGCTGTATCAATTTACATTCCCACCAGCAGTGCAAGAGGGTTCCCTTTTCTCCACGCCCTCTCCAGCATTTATTGTTTGTAGATTTTTTGATGATGGCCATTCTGACTGGTGTGAGATGATATCTCATTGTAGTTTTGATTTGCATTTCTCTAATGATTAATGATGTTGAGCATTCTTTCATGTGTTTGTTGGCAATCTGTATAACTTCTTTGGGGAAATGTCTATTTAGGTCTTCTGCCCATTTTTGGCTTGGGTTGTTTGTTTTTTTGATATTGAGCTGCATGAGCTGCTTGTAAATTTTGGAGATTAATCCTTTGTCAGTTGCTTCACTGGCAAATATTTTCTCCCATTCTGAGGGTTGTCTTTTCGTCTTGTTTATGGTTTCCTTTGCTGTGAAAAAGCTTTTAAGTTTCATTAGGTACCATTTCTCTATTTTTGTTTTTATTTCCATTTCTCTAGGAGGTGGGTCAAAAAGGATCTTGCTGTGATTTATATCACAGAGTGTTCTGCCTGTTTTCCTCTAAGAGTTTGATAGTGTCTGGCCTTACATTTAGGTCTTTAATCCATTTTGAGTTTATTTGTGTATGGTGTTAGGGAGTGTTCTAATTTCATTCTTTTCATGTAGCTGTCCAGTTTTCCCAGCACCAATTATTGAAGAGGCTGTCTTTTCTCTATTGTATATTTTTGCCTCCTTTATCAAAGATAAGGTGACCATATGTGCGTGGGTTTATCTCTGGGCTTTCTACCCTGTTCCATTGGTCTATATTTCTTTTTGTGCCAGTACCATACTGTCTTGATTACTGTAGCTTTGTACGATAGTCTGAAGTCTGGGAGCCTGATTCCTCCAGCTCCATTTTTCTTTCTCAAGATTGCTTTGGCTATTCGGGGTCTTATATGTTTCCATACAAATTGTAAAATTTTTTGCTCTAGTTCTGTGAAAAATGACAGTGGTAGTTTGATAGGGAATGCATTGAATCTGTAGATTGCTTTGGGTAGTACAGTCATTTTCACAATGTTGATTCTTGCAATCCAAGAACATGGTATATCTCTCCATCTATTTGTATCATCTTTCATTTCTTTCATCAGTGTCTTATATTTTTCTGCATACAGGTCTTCTGTCTCCTTAGGTAGGTTTATTCCTAGATATTTTATTCTTTTTGTTGCAATGGTAAATGGGAGTGTTTTCTTAATTTCACTTTCAGGTTTTTCATCATTAGTGTACAGGAATGCAAGAGATTTCTGCGCATTAATTTTGTATCCTGCTACTTTACCAAATTCATTGATTAGCGCTAGTAGTTTTCTGGTAGCAGCTTTAGGATTCTCTATGTATAGTATCATGTCAACTGCAAACAGTGACAGCTTTACTTCTTCTTTTCCAATTTGGGTTCCTTTTATTTCTTTTTATTCTCTGATTGCTATGGCTAACACTTCCAAAACAATGCTGAATAACAGTGGTGAGAGTGGGCAACCTTGTCTTGTTCCAGATCTTAGTGGAAATGCTTTCAGTTTTTCACCATTGATGACGATGCTGGCTGTGGGTTTGTCATATATGGCCTTTATTATGGTGAGGTAAGTTCCCTCTATGCCTACATTCTGGAGGGTTTTTTTCATAAGTGGGTGTTGAATTTTGTGGAAAGCTTTCTCTGCATCTATTGAGATGATCATATGGTTTTTATTGTACAGTTTGTTAATATGGTGTATCACATTGATTGATTTGCGTATATTGAAGAATCCTTGCATTCCTGGAATAAACCCCACTTGATCATGGTGTATGATCCTTTTAATGTGCTGTTGGATTCTGTTTGCTAGTATTTTGTTGAGGATTTTTGCATCTATGTTCATCAGTGAGATTGGCTTGTAGTTTTCTTTCTTTGTGACACCTGTGTCTGGTTTTGGTATCAGGGTGATGGTGGCCTCATAGAATGAGTTTGGGAGTTTCCTCCCTCTGCTCTATTTTGGAAGAGTTTAAGGAAGATAGGTGTTAGCTCTTCTCTAAATGTTTGATAGAATTCGCCTGTGAAGCCATCTGGTCCTGGGGTTTTGTTTGTTGCAAGATTTTTAATCACAGTTTCAATTTCAGAGCTTGTGACTGGTCTGTGCTTGTGACTGTTGATTTCCCCTTTTATGGCTTTTGTCATTTGCCTTATGTATTGAGGTTCTCCTATGTTGGGTGCATAAGTATTTACAACTGTTATTTCTTCCTGGTTCAGTCTCGGAAGGTTGTGCTTTTCTGAGAATTTGTCCATTTCTTCCAGGTTTTCCATTTTATTGGCATATAGTTGCTTCTCGTAATCTCTCATGATCCTTTGTATTTCTGCCGTATCAGTTGTTACTTCTCCTTTTTCATTTCTAATTCTATTGATTTGAGTCTTCTCCCTTTTTTTCTTGATGAGTCTGGCTAATGGTTTATCAATTTTGTTTATCTTCTCAAAGAACCAGCTTTTAGTTTTATTGATCTTTGCTATCATTTCCTTCATTTCTTTTTCATTTATTTCTGATCTGATCATTACGATTTCTTTCTTTCTGCTAACTTTGGAGTTTTTTTGTTGTTCTTTCTCTAATTGCTTTAGGTATAATGTTAGGTTGTTTATTTGAGATGTTTCTTGTTTCTTAAGGTAGGATTGTATTGCTATAAACTTCCCCCTTAGTACTGCTTTTGCTGCCCCCCATAGGTTTTGGGTGGTCGTGTTTTCATTTTCATTTTTTTTTAGGTTTTTTTTTTTTTTTTTTTTTTTGCTGTATGCGGGCCTCTCACTGTTGTGGCCTCTCCCATTGTGGAGCACGTGCTCCGGATGCGCAGGCTCAGTTGCCATGGCTCACGGGCCCAGCCGCTCTGCAGCATGTGGGACCTTCTCTGACCGGGACATGAACCCGCGTCCCTGCATTGGCAGGCAGACTCTCAAGCACTGCGCCACCAGGGAAGCCCTCTAGGTATTTTTTTATTTCCTCTTTGATTTCTTCAGTGATCCCTTGGTTATTTAGTAGCATATTGTTTAGCCTCCATGTGTTTGTATTTTTTAGTTTTTTTCCTGCAATTGATATCTATTCTCATAGCATTGTGGTAGGAAAAGAGACTTGATACGATTTCAATTTTCTTAAATTTACCAAGGCTTGATTTGTGACCCAAGATATGATCTGTCCTGGAGAATATTCCATGAGCAATTGAGAAGGAAGTGTATTCTGTTGTTTTTGGATGGAATGTCCTATGAATATCAATTAACTCCATCTTGTTTAATGTGTCATTTAACGTTTGTGTTTCCTTATTTATTTTCATTTTGGATGATCTGTCCATTGGTGAAAATGGGATGTTAAA
>NW_006777514.1:0-3667 GCF_000442215.2 Lipotes vexillifer
GTATACATATAGCTGATTCGCTTCATTGTACAGCAGAAACTAACACAACATTGTAAAGCAATTATACTCCAATTAAAAATATAAATAAATAAATAATAAATTGTAGTTTAGTTCCTCCAGGAATTCATTTTCTAGGGAGAATAAGGTACTGGAGAGAGTGTAATACAGACAAGAGAAACAATTCTGCACATTAATAAATGCTGATACAGTTTAATTTTCATGAACCTACAGAGTACCTACAAAGAGTTAATAGAAATTCTGTAGAACAGCCATTCTGCATCACATGTTTTTAATTTTAGAAATATCCATATCCATTTAGGTCAATTTCAAATTATGGCAAAAGAGAATCCAAATGCATGACTGCTAGACTGAACTGTAATGATTAACTTTGAAGACTTTTTTTTGTTATCGTAATGCTTTAAAACAATTGTTTAGCATAAGTATTCCAGTGATTCTCTTCCTTCGCGATTTGAATAAAGATACATTATACCTTTATAAGGAATTTTTATAGGTATGAAAATATCCAGATGTCTAACCCACCAAAAGTGATGTGATAATAGGCTTTCTTCTATATATTTTTGAAATAATATATTTCATGGTGTTTCTTTCTCCAACATAGTCCAGTTTTTAAAAGTAAAATACCTGTTGAACAAAGTAGGAGAAGCAAATGAACAAAGAAAAGTACATGAGATCATCAGGGTCTACAAATCAAAGAATGTCTATGGAATATGAAGACAATAGCGGCTCCAGTAATGACTGTAAAACTGAAGTCTGAGGAAAAGATTGGGCTCCTTAAAGAATGAAATAGTTCAAGGCAAAATGACAAAATGGTTCAGAATTATCTACAAGTTTAAGACTTGTGTGGGAATTATAATCATCTAAGGGAGTGATTATTCCCCTTAACTATAGCCTTATTTTATATGTCATTTTTCTCCTCACGGTACTAAGAATATAGTATATTCTCAACAAATGTTGACCAAATTGGATTTAATAAAAAACAGGCATTTTACAAATGTCAGTAGGAATGAAATCTTCAAGGAGAAACATAAGTTGGCAGTTTTCAAAAGATTTAAAAACACTGGGTCTTTATTGTTTGGTTTTCTCTCAGCACAAACTTGGCTTGTGTTGCACTGAAAGGGTCTGAGGTTGAAGGAGATTCACAAAGGGGACTTAGAAAAAAAGCAAAACAAAGGGAACTTGCACAAGATAACTTTTCAAATACCTAAAAATGTTTTATGAATATATCTGAGAAAAATCATTGATCTACCCAAGTTTCATTTTAGTAGAAATACTAACATTAAAATCATGAACTGCTCTAGATCAATATTATTCACCCCCAAATTTAAAAGTAAATCAAGTCACTAAATTACTATTTATTACTTAAAATTGAAATTTGACTAATTTTTATTAAATTATATTCATATAGTCTATCTCATCCTTTCCAAAATATTATCACTGAAGAACCATTAAGTCTGCATACAGGCTCTTTTCTCTTTAGGTAAAGTTCAAATGTCTATAACCAGGAGTTTTGTGAAGTCATCATATATGAAGTTATTGCTTACAGGAAGCAGTGTATATGACAATATCAAGGGAGATCATGCACTACTCCAGGTATCTCTGGAAATAGATAATAGGGCTTTGTGATAGAAATTCAATTTTTGGTTATTAGCATGTTAGTAGCAAAGATAATTTTAACGCTAATGTTAAAATATTAAGCTGTAAGATTCATGATTTTATTTTGAGTTATTTTGTTTAGGCTTCAGTATAATCGCATGGTTGAATTTAATCCAAATGATTTAAGGTAGCTCAGAACTATGCCCTAAATATACTAAATAGATTTCTTGACTATTAAGTTTACTTTGTAAATTTAAAAAAAAATATTGTGTAGATTAGCAAAATGTATGTCAAATGAGTCAACCAACAGGGCTGTATAACTAAGAGTAGCATCCTAGACTTTTTTTTAATAGAAGATTCATGTGGCATTAGAAATTCTAAATATCTAGTTTGTATTCATTCTAAAGGAGATTGAAAGCAAGTTTAGAGTCCTAACTAAATTTTAGAAATAGCTTTGTATCTTTAAATAATCATGCTTTATCATGAAAAAAAATACCAATTAGTCAATGTATTATTAGAAATTTAAAATATTCATACCCATAGTTTATTTAAATATCCATACCAAATTTAAATTACTTTATGACATTAATTTTATTATTTTATTAAAATATAAATTATACAAAAACACTTCAGAGTAAAACCCTCTTCCATATACTCTTTCCACTTAAAATAACATGTATTCATAGAAAATTAATTCATGTAATTCTGCATGATAAATTATTAACCGATTTTTAAATTAAAATTTAAAATTAACCACCATCCTCAAGATATTTGAGGTCATAATCACTAAAATACTCCTTTTACTACAATATTACTTTACCTCACATTAACAGAGCATTATAACTCCCAGGTAGCTTTCATACCTGTTGCGCATTTGAAGATAAGCACAAGTCTATTCCTTCTTGTTATTTCTATTGCCCAGTCCATAATCTGGCAAATTATTCAGAATATATTTATTGAATTCACACAAAAGAATAAATGTAAAAACAAGTGATTTTCTGGCACAATATCTGTGAGAAAGCAACTATTTTTAATTCCTATTTTACAGAAAAGAAATGGAGGTATTGAGAAGCTGACTGACCTAACATGTGTTTTAGTTTGAGGATGTAAATTGACTCCATTCCAAGGTTCTATTGTCCAGTGAGTGAGATATCTGGTGATCTATTTGCATAAAAACAGGAGAATTCTGGGAAGGACACTATCCTAGGGAAATGGAGACTATATTTCCACAAGTTGTGTACAAGAAAAATAGTACCACCAACAACCATGTAACAATAGTTTATAAACATTTATTATATACCAGGCAGAAGAATAATAAGAATTTCTCTTCATTTATTATGTACTTGGCACTAAATGATTTCTAAAGTGTAACCCCATAGATTCTTCACTACAATTCTGTCAAGTAGATCCCTCCTGTACTTTGGGATGAAGTTAAAGAGATACTTAGGACTAAAATCTGCCCTTTATTTCTTCCTCTATTGAAAGAATTTCAATTCTCTAGGCTTTTCTTCCTCACTTTGGAGTTCAAATAGGTCTACTAGGCTAAAGTAAAATATGTAGACAACAGAAGTGATCAAAATAACCTGAAGGAATAAAATGTGACCTAAAATCTTAACATAGTTGAGTTAAAATCATTCTCCAGTAGCAGATAAGGCAGAAAAGAAGTTTTGACAAGTTACCATAAAACCTTGCAAGTAAAATAAGAGATGTTTTTTGATGAAGTCTCAAGAAATGATTACATGTTTTTACTTAAGGTAAAAGTCTATAAATTCTTATTTTATTACCATACATTATTTTATGACAAGAACTGAATACTACTTAGATATAGATATATAGATAGAACTTTTTAAAAATTTTTATTGTTATCTAAGAACTTTAATATTACAATATTTAGGAAAAATTTATTGTGGCTGATAAAGTGAAAAGCACTGTTAAGTAATGACAAGTTTTGGTGGAAGACTCCAGGACCAAAAGTATATTTTGTCGGAAGAAAAAAATCCTTGTTTGATCTCTATAGGGTAGAGAGTTTTACAGAGGTGATCTGACACTCTTT
>NW_006777514.1:3700-5907 GCF_000442215.2 Lipotes vexillifer
CCAGCTGAAACCTGCCACTCTTTCTCCTCAAAGTGGAAAAAAGCAACCTCTCTCAGTTGGATTCCGGTGAGCTTTTATCTTCTCCAATATAAAATCTATGGTATAGCCAAATGACAATGATATTTTCTTAATATTTCAGTGCCAAAAGAATGACATGCATATTTACAACCTAAGTAAATCAGCTAATTGAAGGACACAAAGAAATCTTATAATTTGGGGACAAACAAAAAGATACTACAGGTGATGCAACACTATAAAGTAATGGTCACAATAATTAAATCACTTGTGCTGTGTTCACCTTAAATGAAAGAATGCATAATCCTCTCTCCCAACTCATATAACATTTCATGGAACACTTAAGCCTGCTACAGATTGGTGGTAACACTGATCTCCTGTAGTGAGGAATAATTAAACTTTAGTAAATCACTCTAAAAGCTTATAAAAGCGAACACCAAAAGCTTACAACATAGGATTGTGAACTATAAAAAAAGGGCAGTTGCCGGGGTTGATTTAAAAGCTGTTAAATTAGAAGAATTATGATGGAAATTTTAGCTATTTTCCTAGTCAGTTTTATTTTATCATGTAATTCCTTTAATCATTTTCAATTAATGTAAGTGTTTGGTGCCCCTCAAAGCAAATTTACTCACATAGGTTAAGTCTTGTTTAATATGCACTAAAATCCTAAAAGCTTGCCTCAGATGTACCTTAAAAGACCCTAAAAGGATGTTACTGGTCCTCTCAGGACTTTTTCAGAGTGTTCATGCTTACTGCAGTGCATTCTGGGACATGTCCTTTCCTACCTAAAATTCTAGATAAATTTTGGGAAAGAAAATTACAGGGCAGGATGATGGGTGACATTATATTCAACTGGGTCTGATCATTGACTTGAGAATTCTTTGCTTGTTTTCAGCTTTATAAGAATCATTTGTTAAGTAAATTAAGGGTATTTATTTTGGGTAGTGAAACTTAGTTGAGGGGAACCAGAAAATTAATCATGTACATGTTAAAAGCTTTTGTATTATTTTAAAATATATATTTTTTCAAAATTACCAATTTCAATAAAAAGAAAAATGAATATAAGAAGGCAGAAGATAAACTTTGTGTTACATTAGAATTATTAGCTGGACAGTGTGATGAGCAAGTTTTGAAGGATCTGCTCAGTGGTGAAATAGATGCAGCTGAAATGGTACTCCTATCGGTATAAATTATTCAAGTAGCTTTTTGGGTTAGTGTCAGAATTTCAAAGTGAAGTGGCACATGGAGGCATGTCTATCACTGATACGCACTACTTGAGTTTTAGAAATCGAAAGATTCACTCAGAAGAACAAGTCACCCATCATGAACGTTTTGTATCGGTAAATGTAGCCTTGGCTTGGGGTCTTGTCCTATGTCTTCCTGCGTTATAATGCTCAACAACCTAATATAACATTAAAACATCTCAGAGAAAAAAGACAGTTTTATAACTCTAAGAAATGTAGTAGACCGTGAAATTATGCCATTACCTTAGAGGCAAAATTGGCTGTAGTCAATTAGGTGTTAAATAGCATTTTCTTTCATTTGATGATGATTTAAGGGTCACACAAGAAAGAAGGATTGTGGGTGAAAATCTGCCATATACCTATTACAATGTGTCCCCACCTTCACATTCCAAAGACCCTACAGAAAGAAAAGAAAATATAACTATTGGAAATGTGATAGAACATTAAAATTAGAGATACATTAAACCAGCTTCCAAAATTCTGAAATCTTTTTGGATCTATCTTTTTTTTAAGAAACAGTGTAGGAGGCGGTGGAAAGATGGCGGAGGAGTAAGACGCGGAGATGACCTTCCTCCCCACAAATACACCAGAAATACATCTACATGTGGAACAGCTCCTACAGAACACCTACTGAACGCTGGCAGAAGAACTCAGACCTCCCAAAAGGCAAGAAACTCCCCACGTATCTGGGTAGGGCAAAAGAAAAAATTAATTAAAAACAGAGACAATAGAATAGGGACGGCACCGGCACCAGTGGGAGGGAGCTGTGAAGGAGGAAAGGTCTCCACACACTAGGAAGCCCCTTCGCGGGCAGAGATTGCGGGAGGCGGAGCGGGGAGCTTCGGAGCCGCGGAGGACAGCACAGCAACAGGGGTGCGGAGGGCAAAGCGGAGAGATTCCCGCACAGAGGATCGGTGCCGACCGGCACTCACCAGCCCGAGAGGCTTG
>NW_006777514.1:6341-7729 GCF_000442215.2 Lipotes vexillifer
TGCAACGTCACGCCGACTTCTGCCGCCGCAGGCCCGCCCCGCACTCCGTGCCCCTCCCTCCCCCCCGGCCTGAGTGCGCCAGAGCCCCCGAGTCAGCGGCTCCTTTAACCCCGTCCTGTCTGAGCAAAAAACAGACGCCCTCCAGCGACCTACACGCAGAGGCAGGGCCAAGTCGAAAGCTGAGCCCCTGTGAGCTGTGAGAAAAAGAAGAAAAAAGGGAAATCTCTCCCAGCAGCCTCAGAAACAGCGGATTAAAGCTACACAATCAACTTGATGTACCCTACCTCTGTGGAATACATGAATAGACAGCGAATCATCCCAAATTGAGGAGGCGGACTTCTAAAGCAAGATCTATGATTTTTTCCCCTATTCCTCTTTTTGTGAATGTGTATGTGTATGCTTCTGTGTGAGATCTTGTCTGTATAGGTTGGCTTCCACCATTTGTCCTAGCGTTCTATCCGTCCATTTTTTTTTTTAATTTTTTTCTTAATAATTAATTTTAATTTAAAGAACGCTATTATACTTTACCTTCTTTCTATCTTTCCTTCCTTCCTTCCCTTTTTGAGACAACGAATCGTCCCAAATTGAGGAGGTGGACTTGGAGAGCAAGTTTTATGATTTTTTCCACTTTACCTCTTTTTGTGAGGGTATATGTGTATGCTTCTATGTAAGATTTTGTCTCTATAACTTTGCTTCCACCATTTGTCCTAAGGTTCTATCCTTCCCTTTTTTTTTTTCTCTAAATAATTATTTTTTTAATTCAATAACTTTATTATACTTTATTTTATTTTACTGTATCTTCTTTCTTTCTGTATTTTTTCCTTCCTTCCCTCATTCCTTCCTTCCTTCCCTCCTCCCTCCCTCCCTCCTTTCTTTCCTTCTTGCCTTCTTCCTTTATTTTCTTCTTTCTTTCTTCCTTCCCTCCTTCCTTCCTTCCCTCCTTTCTTTCTTGCTTTCTTTCTTTCTCCTACTTCTACTAATTCTCTCTACTTTCTCTCCCTTTTATTCTGAGCCGAGTGGATGAAAGGCTCTTGCTGCTCCAGCCAGGAGTCAGGACTCTGCCTCTGAGGTGGGAGAGCCAACTTCAGAACACTCGTCAAGAAGAGACCTCCCAGCCCCACATAATATCAAACGGCGAAAATCTCCCAGAGATCTCCATCTCAACACCAGCACCCAGCTTCGCTCAACGACCAGCAAGCTACAGTGCTGGACAACCTATGCCAACCATATAGCAAAACAGGAACACAACCCCACCCACTAGCAGAGAGGCTGCCTAAAATCATAATAAGTCCACAGACACCCCAAAACACACCACCAGACGTGGACCTGCCCACTAGAGAGACAAGATCTAGGCTCATTCATACACCACAACACAGGCACTAGTCCCC
>NW_006777514.1:13319-16141 GCF_000442215.2 Lipotes vexillifer
GGGAGGGAGACAAAGAGGGAAGAGATATGGGAACATATGTATACGTATAACTGATTCACTCTGTTATAAAGCAGAAACTAACACACCATTGTAAAGCAATTATACCCCAATAAAGATGTTAAAAAAAAAAAAAAACAGTGTAACATCACATTTTTTCACAAGTAAAAATAAAAACAAAACAAAAACAAAATCTCTGTACATTCCATGCCATGAAGAGAACTACCATGATCACAACAAACTTCATTAGCTCTTAGCCTCATAATATTGTGTATTTAAACACTAATGGGCAAAGATTTAATGAATGTGGAATTCCATTCCACTCTAGTGATGTAGAAGTGCAGATCCCTTTCCTTCTTTCTGCTCCTCCCTTTTAGAAGCAGTCATCGTTAGACTAGGAATGAAACCCTGAGTGAAGACAAAAAGGAAGTAAAAATCACAGTGATCCAAAGGACATGATATAGGGAATATTTTGTGATGGGACTTTGAATTTATTCAGTTTCTTTACTTGGCATGAGAGGGAATGCAATTTGAAGAAACAGGAGGTTGGCTGCTATGTATCCTATGCCCAAAGGAATGGGATAAAGGAGCCCTTCGGATATTCTTTGTTTGTCCAATCCTGGTCACCAGACCGGGAAAGAAAGTGATGAAGGTTTAACAGTAAGGATAAATACATACATACACATAAAACTATTTTTTTAGCAATAGCCTTTCTCACCTTTTCCAACCTCCACCTTCCACATAGAAAGAGTTCATTTCTGTTAAAACACAAATTTTGATAAAACATAGAGTAGGATATCAGAGATCCAAAAAGTTTTAAATGACAATTGATGTTCCCTGGAGAAGTGATAATTGATGATTCCTGAGTGGGGCAAGGATGGTAATAGCATATGACTTACTGAGTGGACAATGTAAGGGGAGAGCAAAGCAGAATGACTCAGGACCAGAGAAATGATTTTAGACTGGAAGTGAGAGAAAGAAAGGAGACATGAGGTGGCTGGTGAACTTGGGACAAGGATCCATCATCCTGACAGAGCCTATTAAGTTTTACTCTTGGGTACGTGGTGAACTCTTGCTATTGTTTCTTCATGAAATCTCATTAAAATATCATCATTTGCTAAGGCATCATAGTGTTAAATCTGCTATTAGGGTGCTTAGTAGAGTATCTTGTGGTTTGAGGAGACCAGCAGCGAGAATGCTGCCCCATGTTTGCTACACAAACATCTAGGTGACGCTTCCCTGTTCCTCCTCTTTCCTACACAGAGTGGTCTTTCTCTCTTCCTCCTCTTCCTGTCAAAGCTGCTCTAAAGAATAGACCTGATATTGATTAGCTACAACAGATTATATATCAAACATAGTGTGTTCTCTCTGAGGTAGTGTCACTTAAAATGTTACCTGAGTCGTGAAATAAAAGGTACTCTCACCCAGCTGACATGATTCCAGGACTCAGTGAGAGAGGCAATCCTTTGGACAGAATCACCTATTTAGGATCAGAAATCAGTAAACCTTATCTATTTATTAGAAAATTATTTCTGACAGCTTTTTATTAAGCTTATACTAACTCAATCTATCAATAACTTGATGATGAGGGGTTGAAAAGTTGACACTGTTTGGAGAGCAGGGTTTGGACTTCCAGAGCATTCCTGGATCTGAGAACTCCATGTGAGATTTACCAGAACCCACCACCAGGAGGCCATCCCCACTGAGTGGGGGTAGATTTTCTTTGGTAGAAACACCAGTCATCCTGTAACCTTCTAATATACTTAAAACCCATAAAGTGCCCTTCCCACCAAAGCGAATTATGTTGGAATTTTGAAATTCAAACCGCCATCTCACCCTCAACCACATTTCTCAATGGCTCTAGTCTATGTGATCCTGTTTTGAAAGGGAAGTTTAGTTTCTTGTCTTTTCTCCCCTTGGGAAATTCTTCCCTTTCAGAAAAAAGAGAAAAAAAAAAAACACAACTAACAATTCTCTTAGATATAGATGACTATTTCACAAACGAATCATTAAAAGTTCATTGTAAAAAGCCTTAAGTTTGCATTATTTTTCTCCCTGACTTTGAAATAGAAAAACGGAAGATAAAAAGTATATTTAATTTTCATAATCCAAATGTTCACACTATCAACATGCCCAAGAAAATGGAAATTTAACCATCAGAGCACCATAAAGAATTCTTCCAATTTATATCTGTAGATTAATTAAATCCAAAAGAAACTTCTAAATATTTTGATAAAGGAAAATCCTATTACTAAAATCATATCATACTCAAGGTGAAAAACACAGCAAAAGTGAAATTAGGAACAGAATGACTTTTAGTTAAACAGACGGCAAAAGTATTTACAAACACCACTTAAAGTGCTTATTTATTCTTGAAACATTCAAGTAAGTCATTTAGATAATCCATCTTAGGTTCCTGCAAACCTTAATCTTGATTTTCAGAAGATCTTTAATTGTCTCCATTATGATAACACCTAGGCTCACTTGTATACCTAATTTTGTGAGGACGGAAATTGTTATTAAATTTTTGCTAAAGACCAGACATCAGAAATAGTCAACTAAATAAAATGGCAAATCATTAAATTTCTAAAACTCTGTGGAGCTTCCTGAGAAAAAAATCCAAAGTGGAACTAGGCCAAAGACTGGTGAACAAAATGAAAGCCCTGATGGAGTTTTGAGATCACTGAGAACTAGAGAGAACTGTGTAAAAATAATAATAATAGTAATGTAACGTGAAATGTTAAAATATCACTAATTATATTTATAATATATTATAAATGTTCTAATATTTTAGATTAGTAATTTTTTTTTTTTTTTTTTTTTTT
>NW_006777514.1:16948-37448 GCF_000442215.2 Lipotes vexillifer
CCCGTTGCGGAGCACAGGCTCCGGATGCGCAGGCTCAGCGGCCATGGCTCACGGGCCCAGCCGCTCCGCCGCATGTGGGATCTTCCAGGACCAGGGCACGAACCCGTGTCCCCTGCATCAGCAGGCGGACTCTCAACCACTGAGCCACCAGGGAAGCCCCAGTAGTTAATTTTAACAGCAGTTATTCTTCATGTTTTGGGAGATACCTATTAATCATCAGGAATTACATACTGCATTACATCTTTAAGATAGCGCTTGACAAAATAATGTACCCTATTACCTCACCAAATTCCTTTGTTAATTTTTGTTGAGACTCTTGAAACAACTTTACCATTTATGTACACTTATGATTGCTGAATTAGTATATAAAGACATATGTTGTGATCATTCATGTTATATATTTAATTAGTTAATATTACCTGGGATTTTTTTATTATAAGATATATCTAGAATTTAGATAATTGTGCATTAAAGCATCTTGCCATTCAGTTTTATTAAGTTCGATGACTCCTTCAAATGACACTGTGCTATGAGTATCTTTTATAATCCCTATTTCTAACATTTGAGACTGTTTTACATTGAACAAATTGTAATAATGATCCCCAAAAGACAGTTACAGGAGTAAGTCCTTCTTAGTGTCTTCTTCAGATCAATGAAGAATCAGAGATAATTCAAAGCAGTCCTAATAAGGGTGAATTTTTGTCTTTCTTACCTTATAGTACTTGATACTCTTGGATTTTTTTTTAGAGTGTATAGGGTTTCCTTTTCTAAGTGGGAAAAAATATAGTCTTCATAGCACTATTTGAAAATTGTATTGGCTTTGTTTTGGCTTTTATACTCAGAAAGCTACTCTATAGTATACATGTGAACTAGAATTTAGCCTCAATCAATTGGCAGCCAAATGTTGAAAACTCATATAAGTAGATGATTTGAGTTTGAGTTTTCTCTTAATGGCTTAAGTATCTGTACTGAAACAAAGTTTATATATATTGGGTTGGCCAAAAAGTTTGTTTGGGTTTTTCTGTAACATCTTACATATAACATCTTGTATACGTATGTATATACATATAGAGATATGCATACATATATAGAGAATTAATTTTTCATAGACTTTTTTTTATAGACTTTTAAAATTATGTCCAAGGTATTTCCATTGCAGAAAATGTTGACAGCTATATAAAATTACATAAAATATACAAAATTAAACTCTGACTTAATATTTACTTCAGAAGCTCAAGAATTTAATAAAAATACATCATGCATATAAATTTCATGGTTCCTTAAAAAACACACTTATGCTAAAACACGATACAGAGTCAGTTTCCGTTTCACTAGAAATTCTCATTGTTTCCAGGGACATTACCTTGAAACATAAGGTTGAGTATGTCAAGTATATATTCACATCAAATGAAAGCTATCTTTTAACAGAAATTGACAACACCAAATGTCTGTGATTTGCATTGTGTTCATTTTAATTACTTTAAATGAGCTTACTTTATCCAAAAATGCTTCATGAGATTGAAACTTAGAAGCTCAGGATCAGAGAGGCTAATGGAGTCCCCCCCACTGTCATTCTGAAACCAAGAAACATTAAATAACTTTCTCAAGGTCACACAGAAAGAATGGAAATGCTGAGAACAGAAACTGAGTTTTCTGGCTTACAATCAGCTGTCCTCTCTTAACACATAAACTATCTTATTAACCTACACATTTTCCTGATGAGACAACTAATAAGCAATGTAGTATAAATGTAGAACAAATCACAACATTAGAACTGAAATTAATCAGCACAGTGTGGTGAAGAGTTTTAGGAGGTGGAGAAAATCTGAGTGTACTCTGGAACCCAGAAGGCAGGAGAGATTAAACTTTGAGATAAGGCAGAGGAGATTCATGCTCAAATGTTTGCTTTTTTAAAAGGGAAAGAATTGGAGCTGGCTGTACGCAATGTTTTCAAGTACAGTTCATCTCTTAAGATCATTTCTTCCTTCACATAGTTTGTTCTCATATTCCATGACCCCTTTTCTCGGTACTTTTGCTAGCATCTTCTTTTAATGTCTCCTTGCTCTTCCTTGTTAAACCTCCCAGTTTTCAGGGTGGGATTTTTTTTTCATAAAAAAATCAACATAGCTCGTCTTAGCCATAGTGATATCAGCTTCTCCTAAATCATCTGGGACTTTTTTGTCCCAGTGAATCTCTATATGATGGTTTCTAAATCAGTACTGGAGACAAAGAATAGGACAGAATTCCTTTACTCACATCCTAATACCTGGTGTGTAAATATACGTAAATGTGCATAAAATGGATTATAGGCAAACAAAAAGATATGAAGAGTTGATAAGTCCTCTTCCCAAGGATACAAATATTTACAAGAATTATTTATAATGTATGATTGCCATGAAGAATAAAACTTCTAAGCATATTCCTCACTTTCTCATTCATTCATTTAGAACATATTTATTGAGTACCAAAAAATGGCAGGAACTCTGCTTCATATGCAAACAAATGGATGTCTGAGAGGAAGACGGACAGGCTGACTTAAATGATTAACATTAAATGAAGAGTATTATATATTTTAAATACAAAATTAAATTTTATTCATATATGTACTTGGTGTCTACATGATTTTTCTTCTCTGATGTCCTATGGTCATATTTATAGAAATGAAAATGAAAATGCCATACTTTACCTATTGTCTCTCCCCCAACTTAAGGACTTTTAACTTTTCAAATGTTCTCCAAAACTAATTGATTAAAATTTCTATGTTGGGGCTTCCCTGGTGGTGCTGTGGTTGAGAGTCCGCCTGCCGATGCAGGGGACACGGGTTCGAGCCCTGGTCTGGGAAGATCCCACATGCCGCGGAGCAACTAAGCCCGTGCGCCACAACTACTGAGCCTGAGCGTCTGGAGCCTGTGCTCCGCAACAAGAGAGGCCGCGAAAGTGAGAGGCCCGCGCATCGCGATGAAGAGTGGCCCCCGCTTGCCGCAACTAGAGAAAGCCCTCGCACAGAAACGAAGACCCAACACAGCCATAAATAAATAAATTTTTAAAAAATTTCTATGTTGAAACTCATTAGGAAAGTATTTGATACAAGTGTGTGGGTGGGGAATCTTTAGTCACCTAAGGCCTTGCTCCTTAAAGTGTGGTTTTTCAACCAGTAACAACAACATTATCTGGGAGCTTGCTAGAAATTCAGAATTCCACCCCAGACTTAGTGAATCAGAATCAGGATTTTTATCAATATTCCCCAGTTGACTAGTATCACATTCAAGTTTCAGAAGCACTCATTGATCTAAGATAAAATCTGGAGAGCCCAGGACTAGTTTCAGCCCATGGTGTAAAATTTTCCATGCACGGTGCAAAACACAGAATATCAGAATTACACTTTATTTTACCATAATGTTAATAAAAAAATGTGCCCTCAGTTTTTACTAATTTAGTATAGCATGTCCACAACTACTAAAAAGGAATTTCAGGGGACATGCAGGATATTCTGGGAATTTAGAATCCATGACAGCCATCCAGGGACTTAACACATGCATGGGTTTCCACATCCATCCTTGAATTCATCAGACCTGACCCACCAATTAAATTTACCACTGGTAGGTTTCAACTTCAGAAGTAAACCCTGATCTAGCCTAGATACATTCCTCAGAATTTCCTTACAATATTCCTTATCATTATTTTCTTTTTTTTCCCTTAATTCAATACCAGTCAATGTATCATACCTACACTTACTCCTATGTTTTTGGTATAATTTTGCTTTTTAATCACCATGAACTCAAAGAGAAGAAAACTTTGGCAATGTTCTTGCAACTGGTCTGCTTATAAGGCCATGAGTTTAAATATATAGATTCCTATATGTACTTCCCCAGACCACTGACTGCCCCACCTAAACTACTGAATATGACTTTTCAGGGAAAGACCTTTCTTTCATTCCCTTACTCTTTATCCTCTTTTCATGTTGATCTTTTACTTTATTGCTGGACAGAAAAAAAAAAATGGAATAATACCGCTCATCTCTTCTAGCCACAGCTAGGCCAGAAGTCACTTATCCTTGGAGGACGAGGATTCAGTCACAGCATTAACACAATAAATTATCTTAATGAAGAACATTCAAACCAGAATGTAATTCTGTAATTTCTGCTTTTCTTAGACAGCATCCTTCTCCATCTGTTCTGAGTTTAGAGCCAAAGTGTGCTCAGGATAAATTTAGTGCCTGTGGGAATGGATGTGTAGGAGTTCAAAGACCAGCCTCCTGGATGGGTTGTCAAAAACGAAGAAATATAGAAAAGCTTCTTCTTTTACATACCATAAGGGAAAACAAAGCGGAATCAAAACTCACATCTGTGAGAACCCTGTATGTGACATTACAGAGGATAATACCACCCCGGGAGCCCCTCTTCTTATCTTCTTTGTATTGGAGAGTGAGCACCCAAATTTTACTTCTTATTTTACTTCTTCTCAAGAGGTGAGAGCACCCATTTTCCCTAAAACCTGCCTGGGGAAATGGCTACACTTTGTAAAGCACAGTCACCATCACACTCCAACTCCGTTGACTGCTGTTCCCAATGATGCAGGTGTTTTTCACTTTAATGACTTTGCTATAAGTCTCTATAGGGAAATAGGAAATTCCAAATTATATTATAAGAATGCTACACATTATATGTGGCTCCTGGTCTATAGCTTCTTAGTCACTCCAAAACAGAAAACGAAGCCCTGCAGAATTTCACCCACCACTTTTATTCTCCTGAAGTAGATGCTTAATAAATATTCCTTTTCTTTATGTGTTTACTCCATGGTACTCTCTTCCCATTCTAAGAATGCCATCAAAACAGGAAAATTGTCTTTATATTATTTCCAATTAGTAATGATTTGTGTTCTCTATAAACTAATTAGATTAAGCTTGTTAATCTACTCTATCCTTGCTGCTCTCTTTTTTGTCTGCCTACCTATCAAATACTGAGAGAATTACATTCAAAGATGCATGAAATATGCCAAAGGCATTAAAAGTGCAGTGTTTAAAAGTGCAGTGTGAGTGTTGGGGGATTTTTGTGGTAAATCCCATTTGAATACAGTTGAATACATTGGGAAAAATGCTAACAGACTGGAGTAAAAAATATAACCTACCTTTTTACATCATTGTCTTAAACAGTTAACAAAGCATATTTAGCATCCACTGTACACAAGGCATTGCACCATGTAATGCAGGGATTTGAAAATAAGACAAGAGTTCTATAAAATATAGCATGAAAGAGGAAATAAGGCACACATCAATTCTGACAGAAGATGTCATTTGATAAAAGTTCTAATAGAGTGCAACAAACAAAAGATTAATGGAGCGCAAGGGCAGAGATCACTTCTAGGCAGACTGATTTAAAATGCCCCCGGAAAAAGTGGTGAAGTCTTGAAGGATGAGTAAAATTGTGACAGAGAAAAATAGAGAGAGTATATTTTACAAGAGTGACAAGGCAATAAAATATTGGCTTGTTCAGGAAAAGAGAAGTTTTCTAATTTGGTTGGATTATGTTATTCATAATCTGGGTGATGATTTGTTGAAGTCCAAACCCCAGTATCTCAGAGTGTGACTGTATTTTTGGAGATAGGGCCTTAAAATGATAAGTTAAAATCAGGGCATTTGACTTGATTCTAAGATCTAATTCAACCTCACTGGTGTCTTTGTAAGAAGAGGAGATTAAAGCACAGAGAAGAAAGAGGTGCATGAGCACAGAGAAAAGACCAAGTGAGGAAGCATGAAGAAGGTGGCCATCTGCAAGCCAAGGAGAAACCAAATCTGCCGACACCTTATCTTGGACTTCCAGCCTCCAAAACTGAAAGAAAATAAATTTCTGTTGTTTAAGCCACATACTCTGTGGGTATTTCATTATGGATGCCCTAGAAGACTAATACAGGAAGGTAACAGAAAAATAAAGAATCATGCCTGTTTACCTTTGATTAGCCTTTGAAAGCCATCACACATATATACACTTTTTTTTTTTAAAGCATTTACCATTGCTGTACGTCTCAGCTGGTTATTACCATGAAAACCCCCAACACTTGGTCCTTGTTCTATCTGTTATTCTGCCACCCCATTTTCACCCAAAACATACTACAAATATTAAAACCATCTAAATCTAGCTTCACTCCAACCTCATCAGATCTCCCATAAAAATATTCTAGCTCAGGAAAAGCTCACAAATATCTATCTATATAATGAGAATGACTTAATAGGACATATATGAAGAATATGGACAATATGTTTATAGAATTATAACACAGTGCTTAATTCCAGAAGGAAAGTATGAAGTTATAAGAATTCTTTATAATGTATTTGTTTGAAGGAGATTAGTTTTGTTCTTGTTCAACCTCTCCTACCTGCTATACCAAATTAAGGTTTCTAAAGAGTGATCTGTATCTTCATCATACTTGGGGATAAGTGAGCATAAGGGTATTCATCTCCCATTCTTCTGCTGGTTTGGATTTATGTGCCATCTATTAAAAACACATAGTGCTAAAATACAGATAGTAGAGAACCCATGACATACAATTTAGTTTAGTCTTGGTTTCCAATAATTTACCTGCCAATTTAATAGTCTTCTAACTTGCTCGTAGTTCTAATTTGTAGAAGCAATAACTACACCAGAAGTGCTATACTAACTAGTATTTTTTATTAGAAATTTTTCTTTAATGGTGCATGTGTTCTTTCCTTATAAAAGACTCCAAGACACTTACTAAAGCTAGATCTCCTATTTCTGTTTCATCTCCCATAGTAGTTTGTATTCTGCAAGGACTGCACATTGTATAAATATGGAAAATATATACTGTAGCCAGAAAGTGTCAGAGATGTTCATCATATTATTATAAAGGCAAATGAATAAGGAATAATTAAAAGAAGGTCGAACGTGGATCAATGATGAGAATGTGTCATAAGCAAGGGTTATGATCAATTCAATTATGTGCCTTTGAGGTGTAAAGGGGGAAAAAATGTCAGGGAGATACTTCAAGCTTACTTATAAACCAATGAAACTTAAACTCCTTATGATTCTAATAAAACAGCAAAGGAAATATTTTAAGCTGTTGGATAGCAAGATGAATGATGTTATATTAAATATCGATTTTGTCATATCATCTCCCACTCTTAGATGTTATAGAATAAAGAAAAGTTTTAACAGTAAATCTTTTTTTTTAATGTAGATATACAAAAGTGAAGACAAAGAATACCTGGAGCACTGAATTGATAAAAGAACATTTTTATACTTCATATTATTCAATTTTCTTTCATTTTTCTATGCAATGATTTGGTGAAATCCATAAATTTTGCCTTTTATAGTGAAAAAACTGATAGATGTATTTGGCTGCAGAAATGTTTCTGAACTAGTTCCAAAAGAGATATAGAAAAAGAAAGGTTTGGCTTATACGTTTATTAATCATTACAGTGGTTTCAGAAAACACATTTCTTGGCATAGCTAAGTTAGGTTTTCAAGTTAGAATTTAAAAAAAATATCCCTCATGATGCATGCAACTTCTTTTTTAACAATATGGATATCTACTATATTTAAGTACAGGGTATTTACATTCTTATTGAGAAAAATCAAAGGGGAACACAAATTTTGAACAATAAAGCCCATTAAATATGGGCAATGAAGCCCATGACATTATGTTTTGGCAAATGCTGTCATCATATCATCATCACCAACAAATGTTTTTCAAAGACTCACCATAATTAAGCTAAGTATGAGTTTCTGGGTATATGATATAATATTTTGGGCATCAGATATAATAATTTAAAATAAGACATATGGGGGAATTCCCCGGCTGTCCAGTGGTTAGGACTCTGAGTTTTCACGGCCCAGGGAGCAGGTTCAATCCATGGCTGGGGAATTAAGATCCCACAAGCCACACGGTGTGGTCAAAAAAGAAAAGAAAAAATTAAATAATAAAATAAGACACATGTTCCCTATTTGCAGACAAGAGAATAATTTATACAACCTAGTTTGAGCTCCAATTAATTTACTAAAGGCTGTTTGAAACCTCACAGTATTGTAGGAAGACTAATGGGTGAACTTCCAGAAATAACTTCCCAAACACAACAGGTCTGCTAAGGGAGATAATGATAATGCAGAGGTACCCAGCCTCTGCCTTCACCTATACCAGCAGCAAGAAGCAAGTCCCATTGATGCCCCATGAAGCTCAACTTCAATTTAAACTCTTGCATGGGTGTGTCAATTTTGTGAGACCTAAGTTACGTATCTTTCATTTTATTTTATTATCTTGGGAAAGGTAATTAACAATTAACAACAATGTGAGAATGTGAGGAACAATCAAAATATATTTTTTAAAAGTATTTAAAAACTTTTGGGTAGGCTTCCCTGGTGGCGCAGTGGTTGAGAGACCGCCTGCCGATGCAGGGGACGCGGGTTCGTGCCCCGGTCCGGGAAGATCCCACATGCCGCGGAGCAGCTGGGCCCGTGAGCCATGGCCGCTGAGCCTGCGCATCCGTAAAAAAAAAAAAAAAAAACTTTTGGGTAGCCATAAATGGCAAGTGTCTACTTCTATACACAACCAACTTCCATTTCATTAGCATTGCCAAATTCTATTTTTCTAAGTACTTTCACTATAGTTTTACATATACATACATACATACACACACACACACACACACACACACACACACACACATACCTACCTAAAATTCCATAATAATTATCCACTCAGGTTTTAAGAAACTATAGGGTACTTGGAAATGGCAGTAGACACCCTCCTCTAGGGGAGGTCATAAAATAATTTTTGTATTGTTAACTCTTGAGTAGTATTATCTTTAAGTTTAACTACAACATACTTTACAATCTTTCTCTCACCAACCAGTGTTAATGTTGCTTCCAAACAGCTTAAGCCAAATAAAAGAATGTTACTGAGCATTTTTTAAAGTAATCGCTTTGTAATTTCCAGTCCAGCAAGAAAATATCTGTGTAAATATTGCCAGTGTTTGCTTTTCTTGTGAATGAAGTGGCCATAATTTTTCTGATTAACTCTAAAATGCCTTTCCCACTCACTTCTCTTGTCTACTTGCAATGATATTTGTTCTGAGTCTGCTGAGATACAAATATTAATTTATTTTAGCAGAAGAATCATTTTGAATATACTAGAAAACAAGATGTGCTGGGTAATGAAAAACACATTTCAATTGTTCTTCCTCGAAGTCATTCTGGATGGTATTTTCTTAGCAGAATTGTTAGAGAATTGTGGGAAAGTTTAAAAGATAACTACACGCGGATGCAGAGGACTGGCGCACAGGAAATGCTCCATAATTGCTTCTTCCTTAACTTTTCCCCTACTTAGTCCAATTCAGAAAACAGTTATTGCCTCCCTTCTACTTGCCAGGTGTTTGGTGGGCATTGTGGTGAGGTCAGGTCACTGCCCTCAAGCCATTACAGAGGTAGAGTAAACATTTATTTACAAAACAGGTGCTAGGATCCATGAGAGGATATATAAGCACAGAAGTTCACTTACCAAAGAAGGAAATAATCTTTTGCCTTCATGGAGAAGAGGGTGCTCCAGCATGACTCAAAAGTTATGTAAAAGTTCAACAATTCTGGAATATATGCTGTATCAGAAAAATATAATCTGCTAATGTACTGTCCCTTCTAGGTAACAAAATGTAGTAGACTTGGTAAAACAGACAGCCTGTCAACTATAAACAAGCAGATCATTTTACAATACAAAGATCTGGTACTTCCAGCTTCTTTCCAATTATATCACATAGAATGAGATATTCTCTTTTTTTTTTTTTTGCGGTACGCGGGCCTCTCACTGTTGTGGCCTCTCCCATTGCGGAGCACAGGCTCCGGACGTGCAGGCTCAGTGGCCATGGCTCACGGGCCCAGCCACTCCGCGGCATGTGGGATCCTCCTGGACTGGGGCACGAACCCATGTCCCCTGCATCGGCAGGCGGACTCTCAACCACTGTGTCACCAGGGAAGCCCCAAGAATGAGATATTCTTTGAGAAGCAGAAGCATAATACTCTTAAGTCAATGCGAAGAACAAAGTGAATCAGCTATACATATACATATACATATATCCCCATATCCCCTCCCTCTTGCATCTCCCTCCCACCCTCCCTATCCCACCCCTCTAGGTGGTCACAAGGCACTGAGCTGATCTCCCTGTGCTATGCGGCTGCTTCCCGTTAGCTATCTATTTTACATCTGGTAGTGTATATATGCCAATGCAACTCTCTCATTTCGCCCCATCTTACACTTCCCCCTCCAGCTTTCTTCTGATTTCCATTTGCATGGAATATCTTTTTCCATCCCCTCACTTTCAGTCTGCATGTGTTCCTAGGTCTGAAGTGGGTCTCTTGTAGACAGCATATATACAGGTCTTGTTTTTGTATCCATTCAGCCAGTGTATGTCTTTTGGTTGGGGCATTTAATCCATTTACATTTAAGGTAATTATTGATATATATGTTCCTATTACCATTTTCTTAATTGCTTTGCGTTTGTTATTGTAGGTCTTTTCCTCCTTTTGTGTTTCCTTCCTAGAGAAGTTCCCTTAGCCTTTGTTGTAAAGCTGGTTTTGTGGTGCTGAATTCTCTTAGATTTTGCTTGCCTGTAAAGGTTTTAATTTCTCCATCAAATCTAATGAGATCCTTGCTGAGTAATCTTGGTTGTAGTTTCTTCCCTTTCATCACTTTAAATATGTCCTGCCACTCCCCTCTGGCTTGTAGACTTTCTGCTGAAAGATCAGCTGTTAACCTTATGGGGATTCCATTGTATGTTATTTGTTGCTTTTCCCTTGCTGCTTTTAATAATTTTTCTTTGTATTTAATTTTTGATAGTTTGATTAATAGGTGTCCTGGCATGTCTCTCCTTGGATTTACCCTGTATGGGACTCTCTGCGCTTCCTGGATTTGACTGACTATTTCCTTTCCCATGTTAGGGAAGTTTTCAACTGTAATCTCTTCAAATATTTTCTCAGACCCTTTCTTTTTCTCTTCTTCTTCTGGGACCCCTATAATTCAAATGTTGGTACATTTAATGTTGTCCCAGAGGTCTCTGAGACTGTCCTCAGTTCTTTTCATTCTTTTTTCTTTATTCTGCTCTGCAGTAATTTTCACTATTTTATCTTCCAGGTCACTTATCCGTTCTTCTGTCTCATTTATTCTGCTACTGATTCCTTCTAGAGAATTTTTAATTTCACTTATTGTGTTGTTCATCATTTTTTGTTTGCTCTTTAGTTCTTCTAGGTCTTGTTAAACATTTCTTGTATTTTTTCCGTTCTATTTCCAAGATTTTGGATATCTTTACTATCATTACTCTGAATTCTGTTTTCAGGTAGACTGCCTATTTCCTCTTCATTTGTTTCATCTGGTGGGTTTTTACTTTGCTCCTTCATCTGCTGCATACTTCTCTATCTTCTCATTTTGTTTAACTTACTGTGTTTGGGGTCTCCTTTTTGCAGGCTACAAGTTCGTAGTTCCTGTTGTTTTTGGTGTCTGCCCCCAGTGGGTAAGGTTGGTTCAGGGGCTTGTGTAGGCTTCCTGGTAGAGGGGACTGGTGCCTGTGTTCTGGTAGGTGGGGCTGGATCTTGTCTCTCTGGTGGGCAGGACCACATCTGGTGGTGTGTTTTGGGGTGTCTGTGAACTTAGTATGACTTTAGGCAGCCTCTCTGCTAACGGGTGGGGTTGTGTTTCTGTCTTGCTACTTGTTTGGCATAGCGTGTTCAGCACCGGAGCTTGCTCGTCATTGAGAGGAGCTGGGTCTTAGCGTTGAGAAGGAGATCTCTGGGAGAGCTGTCGCCTTTCGATATGACATGGGGCCAGGAGGTCTCTGGTGGTCCAATATCCTCAACTTGGCTCTCACACCTCAGAGGCTCAGGCCTGACACCAAGCCAGAGCACCAAGACCCTGTCAGCCACACGGCTACATCAGAGGGTGCTGGCTAGCTCTATGAACACTTTTAGATCTTCAAATAAAAGGCCTTTACAGACTGTTCTCAATGGATTTCCCTTCTTTGCTGAGTTTCAAAGCTTCCAAGATCTTGGCATCTGGGAAGTGAAAAGCAGAGGGAGGGAGCACGGGGCAGGAGAAGCTCCTGGGCGTGTGCCCACGGGGGTGGTTGCCTGAGGGACCTCGGAGCAGAGGGCAAAAAGTCCCACGACTGGATGGACCTTTCTGTTATTTTCCGAACTGAGTACTTCAGACCCTTATCATACATAAAGTTATGTAATCCAGTTACCTCATAAATATTTTTAGGATCTTCTTGAATTGCTTTTTGTCACTCGTCATGTCCAGTATTACCATATGTAGTCCAGAGGATCCTGTACTGCGCAAGTCTAAGGGCAGTACTCACAAAGACCCCATGATGGGCAATATTGTGAATAAGGGTACACAGTGGCCCTGCTTCTCTCATCTGGAACCTCCTCTGCCAGCTTCACTGTGGTACCCTCTGTCTGTATTGTCATGCAGCATCCCTGCAACTTCAGGTCTGTCTGGCCCACTTCCCACCCAAATGCGAACATGCTACCTCCATTCAGTCCTCTGGGTGCCACAAACCAATGGCTGCAGTCTTAAAAATCTTGAACTTGATAGTATCAAAAGGGATCTCCTCTCTCTCTCTCTCTCTCTCTCTCTCTCTCTCACACACACACACACACACACACAACTTAAAACTCCATGTTAATAGCATTTCCAATATCCAATGTTCCTAAATAGTTGTTGATTTTTTGTTTGCTTTCCAAGTAAGATTATGAGACTAACTTTTCAAATAAGGAAACAAAAAATTACAAGTAAGGAAACAAAACAATTACAATAACAACATTATCCATAATGTAATAAATAATTTATGGTAGGCATTATTCCCAGAAAAGTACCTGGGAAACTCCAAAGCTATAAATTCAAGGGTTAAGGCTGTGTGTTAATGAGTCCATCATGATTCCAAAAGGTGCGAATAATATTTATTTATCCTGAATCCTAAGCATATTGTCAAGTCCAAGTTGATGTGTCAGACCTGGGATGATGAGATTGAGTTTCCGGGAGAAACCCAGCAGTACTGGCTGATCTCAATTTATGTTGGAGACAGCTCTGACAAGTGAAGCAAGACAAGGGCATGTGGACACCAGCAGCTCCATTTGTCTGGGTGGGCTTAACCATGAGCGTAGAATTCCAAATAAATAAATATTATTAGGTAACCTTTGCCAGCTCTCCTCCTTGAACTGAACAAGACGAAAGTGGAACACGGAGGTCAAGGACGTAGCCACAGACTAGCTGGAGTAGCACAGTTGTGAGGCTCTCAATATTATGTTTGCATCTCCAACTTGTCTGTGGCTAAGCGCAGATTTGGGGGATGGCTGCCAAGTAGTCTGTGGTTCTAGACTCCAAACTCAGTAGGAGTAGATATCCTTAATTGAGGTTTGATATAGACTGCACTAGAGTAATTTATCAATGCATAAAATATGTCATGTACCTCCATGTGCTGCTCGTAAAATATCTACTGCCTCCATCAGATTTAAATAAAGAAATGCAGGTTGAAGGAATAAATGACTACAGAAGAGGGAAGATTAAGAAGATGGCTAAAGACAGCACTGGGATGCCACGAAACCAACTCCCTAGTACTTGCTAGTTGCAAATGGACAACTCTGAGATCAGCCACCCTCACTGTGAAGAGATCTGCTTCCCCCTGCTGGAAGCATCCAACAGCTGCACTTACTCCAGAAATTTCTTTTCAATCACATCATCACCAATGATAGTAACAGCTAACATTTATTGTGTGCTTGCCCAATAAATGGATTTGGTATATGAAAATGATAATAAAATGTCACTCTCCTCATGTGCATGACTAAATCTTGCTCATGAATCCTGCAGATGTGGCTACGATTCTGTCTGGGCTTTTCTTTGACCACAGCACATGTAATAACACACTCAAGCCCATGAAATAATATGGTTGGATATTCTAATATTCAAAAAATACTCTACTGTCCTCTGGCCTATCTCAAATATGTGCCCACATGTTCTAATTACTCTCAAAATCTGTAATCACAAGCAGAATCTCTACTTTGTCAAAGGGAGAAATTCTTATATTCTTTTTCTAAATATCATATCATCTTTCTTCTTCTTATACAATTTTTAATAATTTTTTTCTTCCATACAGAACAGGCTTCAGCGTCCTGTGGAGGCCTCTTTCTTAACCAATTATATGATTGTTTCCCTATAATACCGCCTATAATAATTGAAATGCCATAGCCTGACTCTTTCAATATCTCTATGTATATATGTTTTATGCATAGATTAATTATTCACACAGACTAGAAGCCAACTGAAAGACAATTTTTCCAAAACAAAATAATCTCATGAAGCCACCAAAATCAGTTCATCAAATTTCACATATATATGATATACTCTAATATTTTATGGACCAGTTTAGGTAAATGTCACAATTTGTAATGGAAGTTAATAAACATTCAGTGACTATGAATAGTTACTAAAGCTTCTGAATAAGTAACATATCATAATTATGGCTGGTGGTAATTTGGATGTCTTCCAGTTGTCATCAGGAAATGAGGTGTATCCTCAGGAAGATAATTAAAAGGAAATTGTAATACAATTTTCTAGGACCTTAATAAACACTCACAGATAATGAATATCAAAGACAAATTGGTGCTTTGCAATTCATTTTGTTTTCCAAATAGAGACTGTGTGTCACAGAAAGAGGGTTCATTTTGGAGACTGAAATTTCTGAGATGAAACTGATCTCTGGTGATTCACAGCAGATGGGAAAAACATGACCTTCTCAGTTTTAAGATTTTGAAAGATTAATATCACATGGGGAACAGTTGATTAAAAACACAACGGTTTCAAGTTTGAGGGGCCTCCCTGAGATGAATATAGATATTCTTAATAAAGCTGTGCTCTAACTTACAGAAAAGTTCCGAGAATAATGTTTTGTCTCATTTGACTATTCCTTGGTCAGAACAAGCTGTTACTGTTTTCTGTAAGTAACAATGCCTATTGGTTACCTTGAACTTGATTTCTTTATGTTCACCTTGCAACATATCAAATTTCATAGTCCACCAGGATTCAAAACTGACAAGGATCGAACACTGGGAGATCAGAATTCAAAATCAAAAAATATCTAAAATTACTCTGACAGTCTCATGCAAGAGACGTGTGTTCTCCCTGTGAGATTTTCAGTTCTGCTATTAAGTTATAACTGTATAACTATCAATATTATAACTGCAGTCAAATCTTGATGTAAATCAGCTTAGATCATTTGCAGGCTTTATACTGGCATAACTTGGCTGTTAAAATTGGTCAATGGATGTTAATACAAATACTGCTTAGAGAACCTAGGGCTAAGATCTCTAAGGGCAGTTCTTTTTATTTATGATGGTAGCATTTTATTGTTTTTCTTTTGAGACAGTGTACTCAAGGACTATGATTTCCATATCTGGGAAATATTTAGAATTTTTTTTTTCATTTCTGAAACATCTTTTTAACTTTTAATAAACTGGATTATGGCAATTAGGGATGGTTTCAAAACAGCTAATAGGAAATGAAGGTCTAAGATATGCACCACAGATAATTAAAGAAAAATTTATTTGGTATCTCTATTTGGAAAAATGCATAACTCTTTTCTTCAGCTATTGAAAGTAAAATGAGAAATGCTAACAGAGTTTACATTTCTCCACTAAGTCAATATTTATTTATTTTTAAACTCAGGCTTTATTTGAATATTCTATCAATTTAAATGATCAAACCTCTTTACAAAAAAGAAATGACATATCTAGCAATATTATGCACATTGTTAAAGGTAAGGGAATGCCTGCGTCTGTAATTAAATACCAATGTTAAAGAAAAAGATTAAGCAGAAGATTTAAATTAATACACAGTATCTTACTCTCCTATTTAAGGTATTTTTAATAGGCTGAGATTAATTATGACTGTAACAACACATGCCAGCTTGTTTGATAAGAGTAACACACTGTGGCTGAATGAAAATTGTATAATTGTATTCTCCTTATATTTGAGAATAAGTATTAACTGAACATTTGGCTAATATAACCATTTCTTTTTTTTTCTTTTATTTTTTTTAACATCTTTATTGGAGTACGATTGCTTTACAATGGTGTGTTAGTCTCTGCTGTATAACAAAGTGAATCAGCTATATGTATATATATATCCCCATATCCCCTCCCTCTTGCATCTCCCTCCCACCCTCCCTATCCCACCCCTCTAGGTTATAATCATTTTTGAAACAATTGCAAATATTAGCTGATTCTATTCCTCATACCTCACACTCAATTAAATGTGGGTTTCTTAAATATCCAAAACACTTGACCCCTAGTAAAATTTGACCATACTTCCTATCTGTACATCTTGTGTAAATACAAGTCTAATTATTTTAGAAAACTATGAAATACTGCAAACATACAAAGAGTTTAGAGAATAAGGCTCCCTTATTACCAAGATTTAACGTATGCTTCTATTTTGTCATTCTCTGCTTTAGATCACTTTTTTTTTGTTAAGAGAAGTAATATTTTACCAATGTAGTTAAAAGTCACATCTAATGCACCCATTATTGTCAACTTCTCTGTAGAAAGACCTAACATCTTAAAGTTATATGTAACCTACCAATCTTTTTTTAAACTTCATATATATATGTGTGTGTCTGTGTCTGTGTGTATAACAGCATGAAATATTAATAATATATTTTGTATTTTAACAATTCATATAAATAACATCTTACTGTACATGTCACTTTTTTGCTTTCAATATTGTGTTTCCAACTGCACACTTGAAGGTCATACATTTCAAAAGCTTCATTATGTTCTTTTTAATGTATATGCCATTATTTGTTTGTTTATTTATTTATTATTTATTTCCTGAAAATGTTCTCACAACATGACCTTATTGCTAACCCCTTTTACATTCCTCAATCTTATCTGCTTTACTTTCAGCATCTTGAGATAGTGTTAATCAATCTCTCTTTCTTGAAACACAATTTTCTCTTCATTTTCTTGACACCACTAGCTTCTGGATTTTACCAGTCCTTGCTCCTTTTGTCTTCTCATTTTTATCCTCCATTTGGATGACTGCATGTACTTTCCTGACTTCCATTACAAGTAGGCCAAGGCTTTCTCCTGAAATTCAAACCTGTAACTAGATGTCTCCACTCAGCTATCCCACTGACAGCCCATGTTATCTTGCTAAAGACCTATGCCATGAGCCTTGACTCCTTCACCATCTCCACAACTATTCGATAGTGAAGTCCATTTAACTACTTATGTAAAACTTCCTATAAGATCAAACCACTTTTCCTGCCTCTAGTCATCAAACTTTATCATCTATTTTCCACACTGAATTCTAAATGATGTTTCCAAAACCAAATATAATTATGCAACTTCTCTGCTTAACTTAAGTGGCTCCATGTGGTTCTCTGAATCAAGTAATCAAACCTTAACCAGGCCTAGCATTTCAATTTCTTTACACATCTCATATTCATACTGACACAGTTCTTCTCTTTCCATCAAAATACTCAAAGAGGTAGAAAGTTGCAAATGGAAATTAAATGTATTTCTCTTGATCTCTTAAATGTCTTTATTGAGGCCTGGGCATACTACCACACATACAATAAGAAATCTTGAAATTAGATAACCAAATTGGATCTCATAATCATTTAGAATGGTAATGAAAGAAGATGCTGAGAAATTTAAGACAAATAAACATAGTTTTTATTTTAAAAATATATTTTGTAAATTACAGTGTAAAAAATCTTCTTTAGAAACTCAAAATTGACAAGAAACACAGTAGTCAATTAAAATTTGCAAAACAGTTTGCAATTAGTAGAAATTAACATATATCCCCTGAACCAAATAAATCAGATTCTGTTTTCTCTTTTGATCAGTTCTGTTGTTGATCAAAGAGATGTAGAAGATATAGGTTATCTGAATTTAAAGACATTTGACATGATTTTCTTCATCAATTATACTATTTCTTATGTTTTATTTTGGTTGACAGAAGAATAAGGACTGGATAAGTGTCACACTTATGTAGATTAAAAACACAAGTTGAATGACAGTACAGAAAAAGCCAAATTTAAATTAAATCATAATAACCTACAGATAAATTTCAAGAAGCATAAAATTAAAATGTGATTTGTTTTAGGCCTCCACATGATTAATGTCTTTTAAAATAACTTGTATTAATATATAAAAAGTCTGCTTATTAAGTAGGTTCCTGTCATATATCTATGAGGAACAGTGATTTTATATCACTAGAGAGAGAATTAGTGAACTGGGAGATAAAGCTGAGAAAAATATGAAGAACATAGCAAAAAGAGCTAGTCAGACACCTGGAAAATAGGAGTATTCCAAAGTACATTTTATTGATGTTCTAGAAGGACAAAGAAAAGGGTGTAGAAAAAATATTTAGAGAATTTCTAGAATTGAAAAAAATAAATATTTAGCTTGAAAAGGAACAAGTCCTAAGCAGAAAAATAAAAACAAAACCATACTAGATGAATGTAGCTGAACTGCAGGTTCAAAGACAAAGAAAAACGTTACAATCTATTGTGGAGAAAAGAGAGATCGCCAAAACAGAAATAGCAGACTGACAACATTGATAACTAGTAGAATATAATGAAATAACACCTTCAAAGTGTACAGAAAAAATAATTCTGCAAGATAGTCTATATTCAGCTCAAACATGATTAAAGAATAATGGAAAGAAGGTAATTTTTAACAAAGTTTAAACGTATTGATCTCTACTAAAGGAACTATGAAGGTATCTATTTCAGCATGGATTAAATGCCCAGAAGGGAAGAGTGATAGTTAAGAAACAATGATGAGTAAAGAAATGAATAAATATTACGTATACCTAAATAAACATTGACAATAAAAGTAATAATATTAAGTGATAATGATAATAACACTAATGACGAAATTAGGCAGTTGATTGAAAACCAAGGTGAAAAAAAGTACTAAAAATGATAAGGAAGATGACATAATCATGAAATATGAAAGCATCACAAGAGAGGGTTGTAAAGCATTTGGGGGAGGAATATAGACTGATAAATTTGACCATATTTAAATTTAAAATTACTCCAAATCAGCTCTTTTATGAACAATTATATATGATATTAAGCAAAATGGATATAGTAACTCTATTTGGCATCATTTAAGTGATATTGTTCAAAAGAAGTTAAGTAGCATGAAATTTTACTTAATGTAGATGAATTTAAAATATAGTTTTCTTAAATATGACTAGAAGAGTGCCTCTCTCACAGCAGATACTCAGTAAATATTTTTTAAATGAATGAATATTTCAGAATGGCTGAAACATTTCAAGTTAAGTAGCAAAAAATAAAAAGTTATAGCTCAAAATGTAGCTAATACTACCATTTTTTGTTTTTTTCCTTAATCATTCTATTAACACTAATGATAAATTATATACTTTTTGGAGCTTACATTTTACACCAAATTTGCACATGCCATATTTTTGATTGAAAACTGAGATCTCTAAGTTTCACACCAAGGTACTTTAGTTATTTCCAATTCCAGTGATAATTCCTAGTACTGGTTAAAACCAAAAATACTGACAAGAGATTATGGTGATATTAGAGTGAAGAACTATATTATGATTTTTAAAAGCAGTGAAATAAATCTGATGATACAATTCAAAAATTTTCAGGACACAAAGTATACTAAAATGAAAAATGCATGAATAAAATAAACAATATTATTCTTACTCACTACTGCTCAGTTTTCTAATATCAAGCTGGGTACCAAGAATAGGCTATTGCTCAAATGGTGACCCTGGTCTAAGGGTAGTGTTATACAACGGTGCTGACAATTCTGCAAGGGGGGTTGGCTCATTTTGATGAAAAGTGATCCTGAAAAGGGGACCGGGGCCTGACCTCTTAAAGTCAAGGTTTCCTCAGTTCCTTTATCCAGATCCAGGTGTGACGGACACAACCTGCTAGATACCAAAGCAATCCTCCTACATGAAGGGGCCTCAGGTACCACAACTTTTAGAGATGACTAAATTGCTGTGCAATTCACAAACATTGCTATTTTCCAGGGCATAAAATAAACTCGGGAGGGCTGAAGGAGAATAATGTGAGGTATCTGCTCCCTCACAAACCCTAAACCACCAGTCAGCTCATTTTCTCTCCAGTTCAACACCATGGTTAGCACACTGATTTTGTTTTGCTTTACTTCTGCAGTTACAGGAGTTTTAATGCTCAACAGCCTTTTCCTACCAATGGGCTTTGACTGGGAACCTAGAGTTGAATGGTCTTAGCCAAATCCCATTCAGGTGAATGAAGAGTCCCCACGACAGAGACTTCCCATATCTAAGAAGTACCTGCCACATTTGCTACAATGGGATCTTCTCACTCTTACCAAACAAAAAGCACTTGGCACCTTTTTAATAAAGCACTTCCAGCATCAGGCTGCCCATAGACATACATAATCATGAATAAAACTGGACAGGTTCAGATGTAGGG
>NW_006777514.1:37529-76506 GCF_000442215.2 Lipotes vexillifer
GAAATACATGAAGGAATAATTATGACTGGATGTTGTTACTGATTCCAAGGAGAATGTGATAATCTGAGTTTTGATAACTTAGCATGGTTTCATCAAGTAAACGATGAAATTATCATGAAATTAAGGGGTGGTTGTATTTTGTTTGTTGGAAGGCAATGAAAGTTGTTAACTATTTCAGAAAATCATAACATAAACTGTAATACTGCCCAGGGTATTTGAATTATTAATAACACAACAACAGAAACCTGTGTGAATCTGCATATTTCACTCATGGTGTAAACATTTGATTACTTCTCTATATCTTCTACTGAAGTCTTGCTAAGACATTTAGACATTGAAATATTTATTATTCTATTATAAATTAATAATAAAATTAATCAATTGATTAGATTATTATTGACACGATATTGGCATTTTATGTAATTTTGGTACACAAAATATTGGTATAAAATAATTGGTGTTTTATGAAATTATGTAGGTGGGTTGTGTTATCTACAAATTTTATTTCAGGATAGTAAAAAGGGAGCTATAAAATATTTGCTATTAAAATAGAATCTGATAGGGCTGAGAACTACTTTTCCAAAGCAAACCAGATACAGTCGATGCTAACAAACTTTCTGACTGTAAAAGGCTTCGTATTAGTTTTCTAGGGCTGCTTTAAAAAAGTACCACAAACTGGTACTTAGACAAAAGAAATTTATTCTCACAGTTTTGTAGGTTAGAAGTCCTATTGGTTCTATTCCCCTAGAAAACCCAGACTAACACAGAAGGCTGGGCAGCAGAGAAGTCAGCCAAGGTTGTACCACAAGAACAGTGTGGTTAAGGTGCTACTGCAAGTATACTGACCCCTGGACACATGCCTCTTTGCCCACTGCTGACCCCATACCAGCATGGACATTTGCTACAATCATCCCTGCACTTGTGACTCTGCTGTGGTCACAGTGAATAATCCTTAGCTGTCCGAACATCTTGATTTTATCGACTCCAAATGCAAAGTCTCATGTGAAGCATCCAGTTAACCAGCGCCAGAGGGTAGGGAGAGGAAATGTCCAGCCCCCTTTGCTTTTTATAGAAGAAAGACAGGCTCAGCATCCCACCAAAGATGCACAGAGGAAATTCCCTCAAATTATGAAGAGAATTCAAATAGCAAAATAAATGCCAATGTCAACTATTATGGCACTCAGAGCACCTGGTAAGTCTTTTCATACCTGCTTTATATATATATATATGTATGTATATGTATGTGTATATATATATATATATATATATATATATATATGCCACACATACTTACATTATGTTTCAAATATCTAGGTCACCAAATAGCATCTGAAAGAATTCTCACACTGGCCTTGCTAAAAATAACATTTTAAGAATTAAAATCTGTCTGCCTCTGCTTTCCTTGTCTATTTTGACTAATTATATTCTACCTGGAAAACCATATATATTCTAAGGATGTCATCATGAGTTTTATTTTCTATTAATTGAACTATATTGTGACTCTAGCATAAGCTCTTTTCCCTATTCTTTTGGAAAACACTTTCATAGATGTTAACACTTAACCTTGAAAAAGTCTTCCAATACTCAAGAGGAATCAATTAGGAACAAGTTTAAAAGAGACAAGCAAATAACCAAAGGTATAGCAAAAATAATCAGTGTCATCAGTGGATAATATTGAAAGATGTTGTTTATAGGAAGTTGAATATTATGACAAAATGGAAGTGATACTGGCAAAATTCCATGAGTTAAAATAGAGTTTCTTCAGTGAATGTCATAATAAACAAGTCAGGGAAAGTCAGATGTTTTCCGTTCTCACACTCCTTTCAGATTGCTGAGAGAAAAGTGACCTTCTCTATTGCTAAATTCAGAAAGGTATCTATCTGTAATATTACTGATGCTCCAAAACTGTTAAGAACTAAAGACAGATTTTAGAGAAAAGTCAAAAAGTACACCCTTCAAAATAATATTTTCTACCCAGTTAGTTCAAAATATTTTACATTGTTCAGTTACCTTTTAATACCTCCAAAAGGTAAAAACAGAGAAGAGGTTTCCTTCTTCTCTATGAAGAAATAATAATTGTGGAGGGTTCTCTGTGAGCCAGAAACCACGAGAGATGTCTTTATCTGTGCTATCTCATGTAATCGGCACAAGCCTGAAAGATCCAAGTATTGCAATTGATTAATTCTCTTTTAATCTAGTGTCATATTCTCCATCTCCTTTCTCCCCCATGAAATTTATTTGTTCAAGAAACAGTAGTATGCCTTTTGAAATTGCCCATAGTCTGGATTTTGTTGACGGCACCAAATTTGCATACAGTTTTTATTTTCTTCATTTTACAAGACTACTAAAGGTAGTGTTATCGTCTTCCACCCTGAGACACATAATATCTGGTTTTCTCTCTTTTTGTGATGTTAGCAGCCATCCATAGATACTTGATTCCTCCTCTCTTTGTGCCAGTTTTCAAGGTAATGGCTTAGTTCACTGACATGATTTAATAGTGAGCTACTAGTTAATATTTCAGTACCATTTTAAACCCACAGATCTAAATACATTTGAAGTGATGCAATATTTTGTGGTTATTATCTTTTTTGATGATATAATTATCTGATTTTTAGTCAATGAAAGCCTCTTCATGCGAGCGTTTTGAGCACAACCCCTTGCTGTTTGGTGTGACGTGTTACTGTCTCATCTTGCACTTGTCCTGCCCAGCCCTAAAATCAGCACTTTCTCCAAAGGAACCCTGCTTTGAGAAATTGTATTTAGGCTCAACATGGGCACTTGATAGCATCTCTTTTTATAAATTACAAAATAGTCAAAGCTTCTCTGATCAGGAATTTGAGGAAGTGGAACATTCTTGCTTGTCATCAAAACTCTTGGATCATCAACCAAAGCTATTTTCAAATGATTTCCTTGTTAGTTGCTTAGACAATACAAGACTAGGTAAGGAATACAATAAAAATCTTAAAATCATTGTCAGCCAAGAAAGTGACCAATTCCCACAGTATTTTTTCCTTCATATTTTATATTCGGCTTCTAAATTTATGTAAAAACAGGTATTATTTTCCAGGTACTATTATCTGCTATATCTACATAGTGCTTTACTGGCTTTCTCTCTCCTACTCCAGTGCTTTTGTCCCAGTGCTGTGCTGCCCACTGATGGCAAAGGAGATCTACTCCAAATACTCTTCACATTGGGGTGGGAAGTCTAAATCGCACAGCAGAAAATCCTTCTTCTTCTCAAGAAATACAGCTTTTATGTTGGAATTTCTATTTTCAGTTCTAATAAGTGACCCCACTTCACAGTTGATGTGCCAGCTCCTGTGGGAGAGACATTGCCACATGCAGTATTCTATTGCTAACTTGGGATACATTTCTAAAATCCTCATGCAATTAAAATACTTCAGATCTTGTTAAAAAAAAAAAGACTGGGAATCTGACAAGTGAGCGAAGCTATTAGAAAATTATGCTTTTAAAGACTTTAACAAAATAAAACAATGACTATAGCACACTAAATAAAGGAATAATCAACATATCCTAAATTAGCTACTTCCATTCCTTTGAGGAATAGACATTATAAATAAATAAGCAAATTAATAAAAGCTTTACTTATTATATAAAAATGGAATTATTTACTGGAAACAAAGTTTTCCATTTTCCATGAGATTTTTATAATATTTCTTGCTTTGTTGTTGACAGTAGAAATATTAAGAAGTATGTGAGTTATTATTCATGTACATGAGAGAAAGTCAGAGAGTGAAGTTGGGAGAAAAAAGAGAGAGAGAGAGAGAGAGAGAGAGAGAGAGAGAGAAATCTGCCCACAATCTCAGTGCTTTCCTGGTAGAATGACTTGAGATTCTTACCTGACTCCAGCATTTGGCCATCATCTCTAGAGGCAAATAATAATTGGGGTGCTTCAAAAGAACAAAAGCTCTGAGGAATCTTCATTGAAGCCCATCAGATAGGCATGATTACATGTGGACTTTCAAAACTACAGTTCCATTCAATGCATCACCCACAAAGACTTCATACCAATATACACCAAACACTTGAGGACTTTGGCCTGGCTCTGCCACTCTCTCTTACATATCTGTCTTGCTTCTCTCCTAATAGCTATATGAGTGCAGTTTTAAGTCCCACATTCATATGGTTTTCAGCATCTTTTACTCTTTCAAAATTGTTTCACCAGAAAATCCTCTGATTTTACGCATTCTTCAGCTTTGTTGGGATTTTTTTTTATTCTACTTCTGTTTTTCTCTTTGTGACTGCAACTAATGAGTCATGCCTGTACACTTGTCTGTGCTCCAATAAATATTTTTGTAGTTGAGGAAAAGATATACAGAAGGAAACAATACACTAAGGGAAACATGAATACTTAAGGGAAACTCACTGTTTGAGAAGTATTATTGTAAATAAAGAAATACCAAGCTATTCTGATGGTTCAAAGTTTATGGGACATTAAGTTTCTTGATGAGAAGCCAGGAATTCTGACTCCAAATTAAATGCTTTTTCACTTCCACCATTCTATGTCTATTTTAAGATTCTAAAGAATTTAAATAGATATCTCTTAAACTTGTCACTCTAAACAACATAAGATGTCTCCAAATGATAAAAAAAAAAAAAAAGCAGGGGTAATAGTTGCAAGAGATTAATGTAGTCGGCTGGCTACATTGTCTGGTTTTGTTAACTTCAATAGCATAATACAGTAAAATTTCTTAATGGTATTATCGTGAATAATTTCTTTTCCATAATAATGTCTTTTCCTTTATTTTATTCCAATGAGGTTTTTGTTCCATGACCCACAAATTATTGTTATACATATGGAAGGTATTGCTTGTTTTCTGAAATGCAATTAACAAATGAAGATATCCTTGCCTTTGCAAGCTTCATAACACTTCTTAAATATTTCTTCAAACTTTTCTCAAACTTAGGAGGAAAACAAATTCTCTTTTTTCTGCTCTACTTTCAGATCATATTCTTTCCTTCTCTTTAATGTCATGTAATTAGGCAGCACTATGATATAATGTTGGAGTTTGGGTTTTTTGAGTCCAGTTAGTATTTGGTTCCCTTTGAGATTTCGTAGTTATGTTTCAAAGGCAGTTAGGCATGATCATAGTATATTTTGAACCCGTTTAAAAAAAAAGAACGTTTTGTTTTTTAAAAAACTTGGTGAATGCTTGTCCTCTACAGATTCTTTTATAAATGAGAATTTATTTAAAAACAAAAAGAGAATAACCTATCTTAGTTTCAAATGTACTCTTTTAGTAAAGAATTTGTAAATTGATAGTTGATTTGATTAGCTGGAATAAATTTTGAATTATAGTTCATCAACATTTATGAAATTGTGATGCTCAACTTAATTTCTACTTTGCAAATCTTTGTTTTACCGTGACCTATGAGTTCCACTTTCGCAGATGAAGAGTGCGGAGAGGGGTGTGGACTTACATGGTGATTTCATAAATTCATCATACATACTTCATAAGAACCTCCCAATGTCCATTCATTATTTGACGTGATAATACTCCCTTTTAAATGTAAAGCTTTAAATGAATGAATTCACCTTGCTGTGGATTGCTTTAGAGAAGTAAATTAGGATTTAGTTCCACTATAACCACAGAAGCTAATGATGTTAATTAAGGTTTGAGGAGACAAAAGAAAATTCAGAGTGAGACGGTAGGTCTGGGCAGGGTTGGAGGAATTTAGCCAAAAGCTAAATGTTAGTGTGTTGAGATGCTGCTTGGGATTGGAGGTGGGTCAGTGAAAAGGAAGAGAAAACTAGAAATGAGAGACAAATTCAGAAAGGGGTGGGAGGAAGATAACAAGGAAATATATTAGCTCAGTATCTTGGTGACAATCAATGTGGCAATGAGTGGCCTAGACAGATTCTAACAGGGGCTGGAGAGTGCACCTGCTGTGGGATGGACCTGCATTTTTGTTGACAGGAGAATGAGCAGATAAAATATCATCGCATCTTCACTACTTTCATAATGTTTTACCATCTGATCTTTTCTGTTTAAGTGAATATTCACACTGCTTCCTTGAAAGATTTTTTAATCATATGCTTAACTCTTATCAATATATAACTTCTAAACACTTTTTAAAGGAGCCATATGTGAAGAACATGTTCGAGGGGGGCCATTCTATCTATACTATGCTCTACTCTACACCTACATCCCACATGGTTCAACCAAGTTTTTGTGCCAACTTTTAAGATATCAAATTTGAACTTGTTCCTTCCAAGTCCAGGCTAAGGTCCAAATTTCCCCACCAAATCCTCAATTTTTCAGTGTTGGGAAGAGAGAAGCGAAAGAGAACTATCCCACCTGCTCAGGCTCTGTACCCTGCTTCATAAACTCTAGCACCCTCAATTCGTCTCAGAATGGAACCAGCTGTTTTCCAACCTTTTTATTTATTCATAGGTAGCATTTTGGAGAGTACTTGAAATGTTTTTAAAATGTATAAAAATTAATTTTCTTGAATTTTAAAAATGAACCACAAATCTATCATCCCTTTGCAATTTTAATGTTTCTAACAGAGTGCTGATTCTAGATTTAGTTCCATCTTTCACAAAATAGAATACATAGACAGCATTAAGATAGACAGCATTAATTTTTATTTTTTGGTGTAATGGTTTTTTGCTTTCATAAGCTTTCAACCTTTCATTTTAAAAATACACAATGCCATCACCCCAGTTTTGATGTGAGAGAAAAGAAAACTAACCTTGTTGTTATAACTGATGATAAACCTGCCGAGTATCATTTTTGGATGTTTATGTATTGAAATTTTTTCTGCCTGTCACATGGGCATATTTTCACTTCAACCTACACGCCATGAACATTTTTGTTTTTTGTTTAAAATATTTTTAGATATCTGTGTGACTGTAAATAGCAACCATGGTTTTTACCATTTGAAAATAAAATGTAAGAAATACAATTGTTTAGTTGAAAGTCAGATTTTTTTCTTTTATGAAATCAAATCTAACCTGTGTCTATCTTTTTTTTTTTTTTAATTTATTTATTTATTTTGGGCTGTGTTGGGTCTTCGTTTCTGTGCGAGGGCTTTCTCTAGTTGTGGCAAGCAGGGGCCACTCTTCATCACGGTGCACGGGTCTCTCACTATTGGGGCCTCTCTTGTTGCGGAGCACAGGCTCCAGACGCGCAGGCTCAGTTGTTGTGGCTCACGGGCCCAGTTGCTCCGTGGCATGTGGGGTCTTCCCAGACCAGGGCTCGAACCCATGTCCCCTGCATTAGCAGGCAGATTCTCAACTACTGCGCCACCAGGGAAGGCCTGTCTCTATCTTTTAATGCAACCATTCCTAAAGTATATTGATAACTCTTGGTTTGAGAAATAGGTAAAATTACACTTGAGTATTTTTTTCTATAGAAGCATTCATAATTTCTTCAAAAGCATTTACCAACCTTTCCCTGGTCATCAGTTGCCATCTCTCTGGGGCGTCAGAAAATTCTCAGGAAGCTAAGGTTGACATTCTCAGAGTCCTTTGTGTGGACTTCTGATAAGAATTTTTTTTTAAGTTTTGCTTTGAGAACCTTCTCTGTTCCGAAAACAGAAGCTATAGATAAAATATTTTTAAAGTGTGTGTGTGCACACAAACACGCATGCACATCTTTTAGAACAAAGTATGCCACCATGAAAGAGAAAAAGACAAAGCATATTGAAGTGGATAAGTGGTCTGGAAGCAGGAGGAGACAGCTTTGAGTTCTCTTCTCAGTGGCCCTGTTCAAAGTGCTGGTCAGATATCCCTTCGCTTAGTCCTCATAACGACTATGTGAGGCAATTACTTTCCCATTGCGGAGCACAGGCTCCGGATGCGCAGGCTCAGCGGCCATGGCTCACGGGCCCAGCCGCTCCGCAGCATGTGGGATCTTCCCGGACCAGGGCACGAACCCGTATCCTGTGCATCGGCAGGCAGACTCTCAACCACTGTGCCACCAGGGAAGCCCGAGGTAATTACTTCTTATCCACTTTTTATAGATGAGAGAACTGGACACAGAGCTGATAATTACTTGCCTATGTTCTCAGATTTAGTAAGTACAGAGGCTGGACTGAACAGAGCAGTGTGGTGCCAGAGCCCAGCCTCTTTGCCCCTACACCATGGCACCTTCAGTTTTAAATATTTCACTGGCAAAAAGAAAACCCAAAAAGGAAATTACAAAATGTTTGGAATTAAATGACAATGAAAGTAACAACAAAACTTGTGAGATGAATCTAAAGTTGTACTTAAAAATAAGTGGTTATTTAAGGTATTAAAAATGCAAGAAATGTTGGAAATAAAAGGACAAACATTTAAATCAGAGTGTAAAGCAATAATGGAATAAATTCAAACGAAGTAGAGAGAAGGAAATAATAAAAATAAAAGCAGAAATTATTGAGCGAGGATTTAAGAAGATTAGAGAGGGCTTCCCTGGTGGCGCAGTGGTCGAGAGTCCGCCTGCCGATGCACAGGACACGGGTTCCTGCCCCGATCCGGGAGGATCCCACATGCCGCGGAGCAGCTGGGCCCGTGAGCCATGGCCGCTGAGCCTGCGCATCCGGAGCCTGTGTTCCACAATGGGAGAGGCCACAACAGTGAGAGGCCCGCGTACCACAAAACCTAATGTGAAATTCTTAAAGTTACACCCACTGGCGTTGCCTTTATCAGTCAGTATCTTTACCCTCTCTAAACTTTTAGAAACCTTTGTCAGTTCTAAGAAAATGAAACAGCACAACCTTCCTTTTCCTGGTTAAACTTACCTTACTCCCCCGCAAAAAAAAAAAAAAAAAAAGATCAGAGAATCTCAACAGCATAGTCAAAGAAAATAGTTTTTTTTAAATAAGCTAATAAAGAATTAACTAATCGCTAAAAATCCCTAACAATAGAATTAACTAATCCCTAAAAAAAAATCAAGATTTAAAAAAATAAATTAATTAAAAAGACAAGAGGTTCAATAGTAAGATGAAAGAGAGGGACAGATTTAAAAGGAAAAGTAAATATTTTAATATTTTATAAAGATAGTTAAAGTTTTATATCAATAAATTCAAATAATTACATCAATGGACAATTTTCTAGAAAAACAAATTGCTAACCTTGACCCAAGGTAAAATTCTAAATATAAAAATAAACTAGAGAAATATAACTGTTAGTTAAAAGTAAGCCCTCTCCAAAATCAGAATAGATCACTTTCTTATTGTGAAAAGCTTTTAATTAGCAAAAACTCACAGCATACACACTGTGGAAGACCCTCTGGGATAGCCACACATTTATGGTAGAAAAAAATTATGGAGACTGGAAAAATAGACATCACTCATGTTCCCACTTCCCTCCAGCTCTTCCAGTGCCATCTCTCTTCTCTATCTAGTGTTAAATATTGTCATGGAAATTTCCCATTCACTTATTAAAAGCAAAAACAAGTCCACTATCATGAGAAGAATTTTTTCATACTTTGCCTCATAGCAAAATTTAGCCCCAAAGTGTAACAGAATCGTGTTTGAAGGGTTTTTAAATATGTTATTATTTTAAAATACACATCTATTTAACTTTTATTAACCTTGATCTATTATTATAAATCAAACATATTTTATTGATTATACTTTCAAATCAGCATGGCTAGTAATTACATTTCTATGAATATACAATTTAAATAAATTTTCCAATGTATATAATGGATTGAAAAAAATCAGTAAGTAGGAATAGGGGTGAAAAAGAAGCAAAGATATTTCTTTGTTATTGTATAACAATATTATAAGGAATAGAATTAGTCTGGTTGCAGTAGGGAGAGAAAGAAAGGAATGAATGGTAGAAATGTGATGATACAACTGATAAAATTATGCTATGGATTCTCTGTGGTGGGATATGAGAGAAGAAAAGGAAGGAGTCAAAACATTCATTTGTACAAGAAGGAGCATATGAAATCATAAACTGATGTCTCTAATTTAGACATGTTGAATTGAAATGACAGCTGGACTTCTTTGAATAGCCATTTACTAAGACATTTTAACTCAGAAGAGGTATGGGCTAAAAGTAGTCTCACCAATTATCATAATAAAGTTGATCATCTACCTAAGAGCCAGTGAGTTATTTGTGAAAGAGCATACACAGAGAAAAGCACGGAGCGAATGCTTTTACCAGAAGAATGCACATTAGTCACATAGTATATCTAGACTGTATAGCAACTTTTCCAGTATCACTGCAATATGCACACATGTCCACTATTTCCACAATTTCTTGTGTCTGCATCAGGCATCTGTTTAAAGGAGATGAGACCGGGCCAACACGGCCAGGAGATATTTGTGATAAAGTACATTTAAACCTCAAAGATTCCAACTGTCTATCATGCTATTCTAGCTCAAAAGAGTGTGAACATGGCTTGAAATATTTTTCCTGAATCTCAATAAGATAGAATTCTTTAAAAGATTCCTTATAGATGGGTGCCTTCATTGGCGTTGTGCTTTAAGTGAAAAAATTGATTATTTGGAACTAGTAGCCATTTAAATGGAAAGGCAAAATAGTATTAACCCAGAGTCTTACCAATACAGCCACAGGTATGACTTACTCTATATTTTATATCTTCCTGCTAATGTCCTATAACACAGCAGTTTTCTCCAAAAAAGAAAAAAAGTAATTTTAAAAACTGTAGTACTAGCTTCAATTGATACAGATTTATTAATTCCCTCAGGATTTTTTTAAAACTGTAAAGAAATTTATATTAAATTTAAAAAGTAGTTCACTTTAATTTTATGCTTTTCTCAAATTACTTTGAGGCTGACACAAGCATACGACTTGCATCTGCATTTTCCCATTAGAACAGAGCTAAAACAGTTGACCATAATAATTACTAATATGCCATAAAACAAGCCATAGACATACCTTGCCAATAACTATACACACACTACTCAAGTTACCTGAAGTTCAATGTGCAATCTCATGTCTAATTTCCTTTCCTCATGCTTTTCCCCTTGTTTCCTGACAGCCTATCCTACCTTTTCAACTGGAAAATTGTTTTCTTTGGAGTCTTCTCCAGAGTGTTCCACTTATTTCCCACACTGTAAGTATAAAGTTGCCCATCTCAGACCTTCTAGCACATTTTCCACTTACCTCTTCCACGTCAGTTTCTGTTGCATCCACCAACTCATAACCCTGCTTTACAGTCATATGAAAGGAACCATGAAGAATGTTCACAGCTTTCTTCACTTCAGCTTCTTTATTCCTACTTCCTGACAGCAAGACTGCTCCACATTACATATTTAATTTTCCACTTCTCCTGGTAGCTTTGTATGGTCCTTTCATTCTTCTCAAGTTAGCCAAAAGTTGCAAATAATCTTCTATATTCACACATCACTATTTTATTGTATTTCATTTTCCAATATATTTTATAAATTCATTTTTCAAATTTATGTCAGGAATATTCACTTCTTTTGTGCCCAATTCTATGAGTTTTGATACACGGATACAATTGTGCGATGCTCATTGCACTCAAGATCTAGAATAGGCCTATCACTCCCAGTTTTTTTCTCATGCCCTGTATTACCTTCCTAGGGATTTCAAATAACCATAAATTATAGAAAATTACCATAAATTTGATATAGCTTAAAACAACAGAAATTTATTCTCCCACACTTCTAGAGGCTAGAAGTCTAAAACAAAGGTGTCTGTAAAATTGGTTCCTTCTAAAGAAACTGTTTCAGCTTTTCTTCTAGCTTCTGGTAGTTGCTAGCAATTCTTGGCACTCTTTAGCCTGTGGACACATCACTATAATCTTTGCCTCTATCTTCACAGGCGGTTCTCCTTATGTGTCTGTCTGTCTGTGTATCTAAAAATCTCCCTCTCTCTCATAAAGACACCAGTCATTGGATTTAGGACCTACTGAAACCCAGAATGATCTAATCTGAAGTAGATTACATCTGCAGAGACTGTATTTCCAAATAAGGTCACATTCATAGATACTAGGGGTTAGAACTTGAACGTATCTTGTTGGAGGGCACAGTTCAACCAACAGTGTTCTGCTCTCTGGTCCCCCAAAATTCATGTCTTTCTCACCTGCCAAATGCATTCACCCACTCCTAATATTCCCAGAAGTCTTATCTCGTTCCAACATCAACAATAAATCCAAATTCTCATCTACATGTGATAAACTCAAGAAGTCCCAAGTCTCATCTTCTAATTCATCTAAATCAGGTATAGGTGAGATTCTGGGTATGGCCCAATATGGGGCAAATTTCTCCCCAGGGCAAACTTCTCATCTTTAACAATGTGGATAGGCTGAGGATTTTCCAAACCATCAATTTCTGGTTCCTTTTAGTTTAACAGTTCCCTCCTCACTTTATCTCATTTCTCTTTCATTCTATCATAAGCAGCAAAGAGAAACTAGGCCATGCCTTCAACCCGTTGCTTAGATACCTTCTTACCTAAATATCCAAATTCAGCACTTTACAAGTTCTACTTTCCACCCAAAGTTAGAACGCAATTCACCCAAGTTTTCTGTCACTTTATAACAGAAAGGAGGTGAGCGGTGACGAGCGAGAGAAGCTTCATCTGCCGCTCCCCATGGCTCGCATTACCGCCTGAAGCGTCCCCCCCACCCCCGGTCCATGGAAAAATTGTCTTCCATGAAACCTGTCCCTGATGCCAAAAAGTTGGGGACCGCTGCTTTATAACAAGGATCATCTTTTTTTTTCCAATGTCCAATAACACTTTTCTCATTTTCAACTGAGAAACTCACCAAAAGCACTTACAATACTCATAGGCTTTAAGTAACCTGGTTTGTGGTAAGTCGTTACCCTAGGAAATGAATACATACCCCCTTTGAAATCCATTCTTCTCCCTACCTCCAGCCCTTGCAAACCACAAATCTGTATTCTGTAACTATAGTTTTGTCTCCTTCCCAAATGTCACACAAAGAATCCTACAGCATGTAGCCTTTTGAGTCTGGCTGCTTTCACTACACAAAAAACTGTACCCAAATGTTCCTCAATTGGTGAATATATAAACAATCTCTGGTACACCTACACAACTGAATTCTACTCAGTATAAGAAGGAATGAGCTCCTGATACACATAACAACATGGATGAATCTCAAATGCATTGCCCAACCTGTTTACAATGAATAATTTTTCAAGAAATGCAATAGGTAGACATCCTAATTTATACTGTTAGATTTGATATTGTTTCATAATTTTTTATGTTTTTCCATAGTTTCAATAATTATTTTATGAGGAGCTTCGGAATATTATTTTATTTATTCAAATTTACAAACTCATTTCTACTGTTTTGGATTAAAGAAATTAAATAGAAACAAGAAATTAAGAGGTGTTCTCTTAGCTGGAATTAAAGACTGTACTGTAATGCAAATCCTCCATCAAATATTATTTTGCTTTTTTAAAATTATATTACTAACTAATGGTTAGAATCACGACTCTTTCAGTAGTATGCCTATGTTTATGGTTCATGCTATCTATTGTCATATTGCTTTCCAACGATTGTCAACTATAATACCATTAGCCCTATAAATTATATCCATTAACTGCAAACTGGATATGCACTTCAAAACAATTTTTTTAAGAAAAGATTTTTTATAATTTAGTGTGATTTAAATTGTAATTTAAGTTTAACTCAATTATTTGATTACTAAAGAGAATGAACATTTCCTATCTCTTTATTTACTTTTCCTTCTACAAATCTTTATTTAGAATAGGGTAGGATAAAAATAAAAGTATATACATGAACAAAACTGATTTGTTTTGTGCCTTCTTTTGTGTAAATTTCTTTTCATACCCTTGGCTCACTCATCTATTGGAATCTTGACGTTTTTCTTATAAATCTGATTTAGCTCTTTATTTATTGGAGCCATTTAGCTATTATGTGGAAATGGAAAGACAACTTTATCTAAGCTGTTATAGTACTTCAATTTTTCGTGTTATATGTTATTGTACAGATATTTTACTGTATATATTCATATCTATCCATTCTTTTCCTTGCCATTTATTCTACTTTCTTCAAATAAACAAGATATTCATCAGCTGGTAAAATAAAATATTCTGTTAGATTTTTTATAGTTTAAAAAAGCTATATCTGTTTAATATATCTGGAATTTATTTCAGTATATGACATAAGAGATGCAGTGAACTGATTTATGATAAACACTTCTATAATTGTTAAATATTTTTTCATGATCCCTTACTGTTACCCTGTTTTGAAGAGCTTGTTTTATGATGTTTTAGGTTAGTTTCTGTAGAAGTCAGTACTTCTTGCTTTGCTTTTTCTTTGTTTATTCTATTTGCTCTTTACTTGTTTGTTTTTATCATTGCATAGTATGATAAGAATCAGCACAAACAATAAAAAAAAAAAACAGTGTCTTTGGAAATAAGATAAATATTTAGCTTGGGTAATTGTTGATTCTTTCTTTTTTTTAATTTCCTAACTATTTTTTAGGCAAACACAAAACATTTGTGTTGAGAATATCACTGCATATTTGTAGGTAGATAATACATAGATAAGCATTGAGATAGATAAATAGATCCTTAATCACTTTGAGATAACCAAGCTTAATAGCCTTTAATTAACCAAGATGTTAATACATATAAGATTTTAGAAACTAACATTAAAATCAAGTAATCTAAACAAAGAAGAAAGAACAGCTTCTCCCTTCCTGCCATTCACACTTAGGGATTTGAGTTTAAGGCCTGACTGCCCACAGGCCTATATCTAGACCTTCCTTTTGTTCCTTCCACTGGTATTATTCGGGGGAGCTCAAATTTCAGTGTGCTTTAAGATCATCAGAAGAGCTTGTTAAAAATGAATATTTGGCCCATCACAGACTTACTAAAATTGAATCTCGACAGATGGAGTCCTGTCATCTGTATTTTAACAAGTTTTCCCAAGTGACTCAGATGCATCCCAGGTCTGATGCTGATCTACCTAGTTTTTTTAGGGCACTCCTTCAATTTTCCTGCCTTTTTCCCTTTCTCCTGTATTACTTAGATGTTATGGCTTTTGGGCAGAAGCTAGATTGTTGTATATATAACATCGGATAATTTAGGATCTTCAAAAACAAAATGCTGTCTTAGTTCCTAAAGTATTAAACAATGAGAAAATATCCAGAGGTGTTCTTTACTATAGGTGTCACAAAAATGTAAGATGCCGAAATCCTCCCATCTTGTTGAGCACTAATAAGAAAGGGCCTTTGTGGGCTATTCAAATATAGTTCAAAATGTACATTTACAATGACTTTGGAACCTTTAAAATCCTCTCTCCTATGCAAGTACTTGCCCTCATGAAAACATTTCTCTGAACAAGATTTATGTTTGTTTTCTGTGTTGCCAGCACTCCCAGAGTCCATTATTGCTAGGATTAAGAATCACAGGGCATATACATATATATGTGTGTGTGTATGTATATATATATATAGAGAGAGAGAGAGAGAGGGAGAGAGGAAGAAACAGATATAGATATAAAGATATGGATATATATACACTATATATATACGATATATACATGATTTAGAATGGCCTGGGTATTCTTAAAAGACAGAATCAAATTGTTATTCCACTTCATTTCTTAGCTGTTAGCACACTTTTCCTCCAAAATGTGGTGACCATCTTTGTGTCTTTATTTTACCTGGTTTGGATGGAATGGGACTTACTATGGATTCTGTGATTATTTTTGTACTCTGAGACAGCACTCACTAGTTTTGATCATCAGGATCATTTGTAGTAGTCTTCTGTGATGGGTAAATGTATTAGCATTGCAAATACAAAGCTGTAATTTGCTGATATATGGATAATTTGGATATTTGAGGGAATAGGTTCAAAATGAGAGAATTCCCATGAAATAATTGTAACATTAAGCATTTTAAATTAGAAACTTTTAGGTCTCTGCTAATAAATGAAAATAATAATAGTTGCAATGTATTAAAATAAATTGATACCTTGTTCTGAGTTTATTTCACATATTAACTCATTTATTTTTCACAATCACCTTATTAAAGACCATTACCACACCCATCTTACAGATAAAAAAAGGAAATTATTAAAACTCATGTAATGTGCCCAAAGTTACATAGCTGGTAAGAAGTAGTTTTTGTATTCAACATATCTAAACAGAACTTACATGTTATGAATGTTGACATTCATTTCGAGAGTATTATGGAAAGGCAAAAAATGTATTTATCTATACAGTGTAGCTCAGGAGAACCATTAGTATTCCTCTTCGGAAAGTAATTGTTCTTTGGTGGGGTGGTGTTAAAGTGATGAGAGACTTGGGCTACTGGGTGGCATTCTGAGGTTACTCAGTGGGGAAAGCTAAAAGAATAGAAAAGAAATAATTGGGATCTTTTCATTGATAACATGAGAGAAATAATGTTGGGTAATATTTTTCATGCTCTCACTTTTTTTCCTTAGAAGGAATTGCTGAGACAAAAGAAAAAGAGAGAAATGATTAAAGAACAAGTGAATAGCCAGAAAAATGATAGAAAGTTGGATTCTTCCAAGGGTAATGGGCAGATAAGAAATCCCAGCAGCAAGTATTTTGAGACTTTTAGAAGTATGGAAATTAGATACGCTACTTTATGTTTACATTTGTTATTTTGCCTCTCTCTTATGACTTTTAACTCTTTACTAAAGATTATTATGCTTATAAATGTTTGAGTAATTTTTTAAATGAGAAAGTGGTAGTATGACAAAACAGACTGATATATCAATAGTATAAAGCAGAGGCTATGTGTGTGGAGACAGGTGAGAGAATAAGATTGATATCTAATTAACTGAACCAGAACAAAGTATCCAGGGCCAGCCTAGTCTCAAAGAAGTAACCATTGGCAAGTTACTAAATCTTTCTGTGCATTCATTTTCTTACCTGCACATAAGTTACATATCCAACTTTACCACTTTGTTTTACAGGGTAGATTTAAATTTTTTAATTAATAAACTTTATTTTCTAGAGCAGTTTTATATTTATGGAAAAATTTATCAGAAAGTACAGAGAATTCCAAAGTAGCTAAACAATTTGGCATTCTCACCAGCAGCAATAAATGAGAGTTCCAGTTGCTCTAGATCCTTGTCAGAATTTGCTGGTGTTGCTGTTCAGGATTTTAGCCATTCTAATAGACACGCAGCAGTATCTCATTTTTGTTTAATTTGCAATCCCGTCATGACATATGATGTGGAGCATCTTTTCATTCCCTTATCTTCCATCTGTATATCTTCTTTGGCAAAGATTCAGATCTTTTGCCCATTTTTAAATTGTGTTGTTTATTTTGTTATTGGTCAGTTTTAAGAGTTCTTTGTCTATTTTGGTCCTTCATCAGATGTCTTTTGCAAATATTTTCTCCCAGTCTGTGGCTTCTCTTTTTATTCTCTGAGCAGTATCTTTTACAGATCAGAAGGTTTTAATTTTGATGAAGTACAACCTTCAGTTTTTTCTTTCATGAATTGTGCTTTAAGTGTATCTAAAAACTCATTGCCAAAACCAAAGCCACCTAGATTTTCTATGTTATTTTCTATAACTTTTATAGATATGTGTTTTACACTTAAGTCTATGATCCATTTTTTTTTTTTTTTTTTTGGTGGTACGCAGCCTGTTCCTCATTCATTTATTTTGAGGTACGCAGGCCTCCCACTGTTAGGGCCTCTCCCTTTGCGGAGCACAGGCTCTGGACCCGCAGGCTCAGAGGCCATGGCTCACGGACCCAGCCGCTCCGTGGCATGTGGTATCTTCCCGGACCGGGGCATGAACCCGTGTCCCCTGTATCAGCAGGCGGACTCTCAACCACTGCCCAACCACTGCACCACCAGGGAAGCCCTATGATCCATTTTGAGTCAATTTTTGTGAAAGCTTAAAAGTCTGTGTTTAGATTTATATTTTTATATAAGGACATCTACTTATTCTAATACCATATGTTGAAAAGACTATCCTTTCTCCAGTACATTGTCTTTGCTTCTTTGTCAAAGACCAGTTGACTATATTTTTATGGGCCTACATCTGGGTGCTTTGTTCTGTTCCACTGATTTATTTGTCTATTCTTTCACCAATACCACAGTCTTGATTACTGTAGTCTGTAGTAAGTCATGATGTCAAGTAGTGATGTCAGTCCTGAGTCAATATTGTGTTGGCTAAAATTTATTTTAATTTGTGAAAATCAATAAAGGAAAACCTCATTTAAAATGAAGTCAAGAAGCCCTGAAGAGGGAGCTCTCTCACACACACACCATGCATTGCAGCTTATTTTACAATTCTGGGCAGGAAGACGTTTACTATACTACCCCAGCAGGAGGAAGATTTTCCCTTTGCCCATCAACAGCCCAGCCAATTAGAAACTGTCACAACTCAGCCAATAAGAAACCACCACTATACTGAACTCTCACTTTCCCACAATGGACTTTCATTCAAAGCAGCCCCTCCCAACTTCCTCCTTTTTCTCTAATAAAGTAATGTTCCTCTCCTTTGTTTTGCAGACTTGCCAATGGTTTGTCATAGCTTGCATATCCCAAATTGTAATTCCTCTGCCATTCCCAAATAAACACCTTATGCTGGTAAAATAATGTTTAATTTTAAGGTCAACAAATCAAACACCATAAGACCCATTTCCCTATTTCCTTATTTCTATGGCAGAATGTTCTAGTAGTGGGAAAAATCCAAGAACTTTATAAGGCTTCAACTGTCCAAAACAAGAAATCACAGCCAGTTCCAATCACCTCTTGGAAAGAAAACTGAAAAGTCTGGGTAATTTCAGCAGGCCAATTGGCTGCTCTGTTGTGGTTTGTGTTGCCACATGTTACTGCAGTTCCACAGTCTCCATTGTCTACTGTTGTGACATGCCTCCACACTAGTCTAGCACTGATTTCATAAGAGGGTAGGAAAAGAGGAATTACATCTCCCAGGCTATACTCAAGCATTGCCAAGTCTTGATATCTTGGCCTTGAGCCCCAGATGACACAGATTATTTTTTGTACACATAGGAATCTATGTAACACTTCCTGCTAAACTTTCACTCCAAAACACACACACAGATTGAGCCAGGAGAAGCTCCTGAGATCTGGCACATGCAAACTGTGAGCAAGCTCTCTTTTAGGTCACCTAGACCCTTGTATTGAGCTCCTGTGCCTGGTGAATTTCTCCTCTCCGTGGAGCTGGGCGGATGGGGGTTGTGTTGAATCAGTCAGGGCTACATCAGATCATCATAATTGTAGCTGTTTGAGTGAAGTTCAGAGGAAAATGAATAAAGGCTTTAAATTTGCACCTCCTCCCTCCTAGAAGATGTCCTCACACATCTGTAAATTTGTTTTTTTCCTCCCCAGCTAAAATTAAAACACAAAACAAGGAGAAAAATGGGAAGAAGCCAACAGCTGTCCTGTTATATATAACTTTTTCCCATTACAATGAATACACACTTGCCAGAAACCACCAGTTTTCACCTTGCCTAAAACTTATCTAACAAACTGTCCTGTGAATGCCCTCAGCTTCTTGCTAAAAGAAAAACACACTTTGAACCTTTCACAGTAATTAATACTACTGCTAGAAAAATGAACACAAACTAAAGCTCACAGCAGCTAAAACATCCCAAGGGAAAATTCATTATATATTTAAAAAGCAACCTGACTGAAGAATCACATTTTATTGATAGCATTTGGAAATGTGTCAACCAATCACATAAAGAGTATACTAACATAGCTTTGTAATATTTTCAAATAGTTTTCCTCCTTCTGTTTTCTTCTGGGCTTTTTTTTGAGGGGCGGGTGTTGTTGTTGTTGTTTGTGTCTCACTCAAGCAAGCAGTCCAACCCTTATTTTAGTGCCTCAGGGAAATTTGTAGGAGCACAGAATACAGAAGTAGCCTAAAGTTTTTGTTTCCACACATCCTAAATCTTAAGAAGAATTTAGAGGTAAAAAAATAATAATAATAAAGGAAAGAAAGTGATCTCTGGGTAAAGATTGTGTTCTGGCAAAGCAGGAAAGAAAGTGGGATTCTTGCCCCAAAGATTAAAAAGAAAACTTCAAGCAGTGGAGCCAAGAGATGTCCCTATACCATGAGAACGAGGGAGCCTGCGCTCTGTTTGCCATCCGCATCTCAAGGAAGAGGAGTAGATAAATGATAAATGAAGGGAGAGGAATGTTTGCATAGCATACAGACAGATGGAAACAGAGGTAGGAAGCCACTGATCATTTCTGTTACTGAAAAAATCAAAAGAAATGTGCTGAAGGGGCATGAGGACAGGAATCAGGCATTTTATCAACGTGAGTGAACTGGATACTGAGAATAAGATAAACTTTGGTGCAATGGCATGTTTTATACAGAGGAGATACAATTTTACAGAGGCCAGAATCTCAGAAAGAATTGAGGGGAAGTTTTCTCCTGGCCTAGGAATGGGTATTGGAGTTAGAAAGTCATTGGGTTTATGGAAAAGAAAGTACTGTTTACTGTTTACATAAGTCTGTTAATGGAGATTTTTACAACTTGTATTTTCTATAGAAATAGTCAATGACATATGAAGTTGACAACATCTAAAGTTGCACATGGCAAATTTGCAACTGCCTAAAAATTGAAGAAAAATCTCATCTTTTGGAGTATATTACATTTGCCAGACTGATCCGAGAATTTTGGATTTGGTGGAAATAATGAGCACAAAGAAAGTTTCCAATAACAAATCTGAGCAATAAAATTTGATCAAGACAGAGTTGATAGATGTCAAGTATTCCTTGAAACAACTACACAAAAATAACTTATTTAATAAAAATAATTGCAATAAAATTAAAATGGAAAAAATGGAGAGTAGTTTAAATTTACCATATAGGAAATGAAGCAAGCAATTAAATTTGCTAAATATAGCCTATTTTAGAAAATATTTTCCTGATGAAAAAGTATTAATATTTGTGTAATTCTGACATTAAAATGTTACTTTATTAACTCAATAAAAATATCATTAGGCACAAAGTTAAATTCAAGGGGGGAAAGTGGCAGGGGGGGTGGTGGTGTGATGAATTGGGAGATTGGGATTGACATACATACACTAATATGTATAAAATGGATAACTAATAAGAACTTGCTGTATAAAAAAATAAAATTCAAAAAAAATAAATGGGCAGAAGACCTAAATAGACATTTCTCCAAAGAAGACATACAGATGACCAAGAGGCACATGAAAAGCTGCTCAACATCACTAATCATTAGAGAAATGCAAATCAAAACTACAATGAGGTATCATCTCACATCAGTTAGAATGGGCATCATCAGAAAGTCTACAAACAATAAATGCTGGAGAGGGTATGGAGAAAAGGGAACCCTCTTGCCCTGTTGATGGAAATGTAAATTGATACAGCCACTATGAAGAACAGTATGCAGGTCCCTTAAAAAACTAAAAATAGAACTACCATATGACCCAGCAATCCCACTACTGGTCATATACCCAGAGAAAACCATAATTCAAGAAGACACATGCACCCTAACATTCACTGCAGCACTATTTACAATAGCCAGGTCATGGAAGCAACCTAATTGCCCACTGACAGACGAATGGATAAAGAAGATGTGGTACATATATACAATGGAATATTACTCAGCCATAAAAAGGAACGAAACTGGGTCATTTGTAGAGACGTGGATGGACCTAGAGACTGTCATATAGAGTGAAGCAAGTCAGAAAGAGAAAAACAAATACCATATATTAATGCATATATGTGGAATCTAGAAAAACGGTACAGATGAGCCAGTTTGTAAGGCAGAAATAGAGACACAGATGTAGAGAACAAATGTATGGACACCAAGGGGGGAAAGCGATTGGGGTTGTGGGGGGGGGGTGTGATGAATTGGGTAACTGGGATTGACGTATATACACTAATATGTATAAAATAGATAACTAATAAGAACCTGCTGTATAAAAAAATAAAAATAAATAAAATGAGATGCCAAAAAAAGTGTATCAATACTAAATATATACAGACAACTTTATTATTTCAGGAAAAAAAAGTTAAATTCAAGATGAGATTATCTAAAGATACTTTGTCCTGATTTGTCTACATAGACCCTTCAAATTATTGTTTCAAGAAAGAAGATATATTCCATGATGATTTTTCTCTTTCTACATTTGAATACAAAGTTATTATTGGTTGTTTTTACACACAGAATAAAGGACAGAAAAAAGAGGAAAAGAGAAGGGGGAAAGGCAAGAAAGGAAAAGAAGAGAAGAAGAAAAGAAAAAAGGAAAAGAAAAAAAAGATATGGGCATATTCTAACAGACAATTAGACATACAGACTGGATTGCTCCAGAGTAATTTCTGTGACATTGTTTGAGTGGGAATCAGACTGCAATCACCTGGGAGTAATAGGAAGTTTAGGAAGTAAAAATAAGAGTGAAGACTATTATTTTAAAAGCCTTGCTCTGAAAGAGCAGCCATTAAACTCATAGCTCAGTTTCCCATATTAGCTTTTATTGGGATTTGTTTTGATCTGTTCACTGAGTTTCCCTTTCTATTCAGATTTTGGCCTGATAATTCCCCCCTATATGGTCAGTTTATCAATGCTTTTAGGAAGATTTTCTTTTTAATTTCATCCAGAGTCTTTTTCTAAGTTGTGGGGTTGGTCCAAATAAATTATCCTGTGATTACTTGAAGCAAAAGTCCTTGAATATATAAATTTCAATCCTATTAGATTTTGAGCAGATAATCTCATAAACAGTTGATAATGACCATTTGTGTCATTGTTTGCAATTCTTTTATTTTATTTATTTTGGTCTTACTGTGCTGGCTAGACTCTCAAAGTACTGAATAGAAGAATCATTAAAACAGATTGTCTCATTCCTGATTTTAAATGAAAGGTCATTGACTTTTAAGTGTAAGTTTAGCTCTAGGTATTACTTAAAGATATTCTTTCTCTTTATAATTTTTTATCATGCATGTTGGAGAATTTAATATAATGCTTTTAGTGCATTTACTGAAATCATGTGCATTTTCTCCTTTAACATGTTTTTGTGGTTAAATTTATAGTTTGTGGTGATAAACCTTCCTTGCTTTCCTGGGATAGATCTAACTTGGTTAGGATGTATTTCTTAATATATTGGTAAATTTAGTATTTTATTATTTTGTTTCTGACTTTTATTTCTACATTCACAAGTGAGATTGGTCCATGAGATTGGTATTGTGCTTATCATTTTGGGTATCGAACTTACGCTAGATTCATGAAATGACATGGAGAGTATTATGTTGTTTCTATTTTCTGGAGGAGTCTTTCAATAATATGTTTGGTAGAACTCATTGGTAAGGCCATCTGGACTAGTTTTCTTTTGGGAAAGATTTTTTTGCCTCTAACTCAATTTTGTTAATGGTTTTAGAACATATAGATATTTTCTTTCCTCTTAGTTTGATAAGTGATGTTTTCCTACAATTTTATCCATTATGTTTTATTTTGTTTTTTTTTTTTTTTGCGGTACGTGGGCCTCTCACTGTTGTGGCCTCTCCCGTTGCAGAGCACAGGCTCCGGACGCGCAGGCTCAACGGCCATGGCTCACGGGCCCAGCCACTCTGCGGCATGTGGGATATTCCTGGATCAGGGCACGAACCCGTGTCCCCTGCATCGGCAGGCGGACTCTCAACCACTGCGCCACCAGGGAAGCCCCATTATGTCTTTTTAAAAATTAATTTACAGGGGTCAGTTAACTTTTTTTTTGAAAAAGACAAGATAGTAAATATGTCAGGCTTTGTGGGACACAAATGGTCTCTGTTGAATAATCTTTTTTTTTGTTGTCATTTTTGTGTTTGTTTTCACAACTGTTTAATAATGTAAAAGCCATTCTTGGCTGTAAAAAAATGGTTGCAGATCAAGTGCTGGTTTAAAGTTGTTTATAACATTTTATTATCATTTCAAAGTCTGTATTATCTTTAGTTATAGCCCTTTATCATTAATGATATTGTTTATTGTTGACTTTTCTGTCTGGATTTGTCTTATTACATAATTATCAATTTTATTAGTCTTTTCAAAAAGTACAGTACAAACAGGAAGATTGTAGCTGGAACCCAAACACATTGATTATTAGATTAAATGTATATCATCTATACACTCGATTTAAAATATTGTTGACTTAGGTTAAAAAAAAAAGATGATCCAAATATTTGTTGTCTATAAGAAAGTCAGTAATTTTTAGAACAATCAGACAGTAAATTAGTAAGGATGTAGAATTATTGAGCAACACTGTCAACCAATCGGGCTAACCTGACGTATATAGAATACCATACCCAGTCTTCAAATGCCCATGGAACAATCATCAAGATAGACCCTTTGCTTGGTAAAAAAGAGACCGCAGTAATTTTGGGTTTTGTCAGTTTGTTTTGTTTTGTTTTGCTCTCATGCTCTACTCAGTAACAAAGCAACTTTATTCATAGGCTCCTTGGCCTAACAGGTGGTTCAATGTATTTTTGGTTCACCATTACCGTAGCTGTGCAGCTCTTTGTGATCCCAGTTCATCGGCAGATGATTAACTATTAGATTTCCATTTTGGGCAAATGTTGCCCTTTGGATATTTTTCCTTTAGTCCCACCCAGGTTTCCACAGCAAGTTTGCATATACCCCGTTTGTTAAATGGCTTTTGCACTCTCTCTAAAGGTTCATACTCATGTTTCCACTTAGTTTTAGCCTGGTAATTTCTAACTATCTTGTCAGTGTCTGATGTTTTTATGAATCTATTTTTCAAATTTTTAGCCAGAATTTTCAGTTGTCTTCAAAAGGTACACAAGTATGAATACTCTAACATGTTGTATTACCAGGATCATAACACCACAAAAAAGCTTATTTGCACTCAACAATATGCAATGGTAAAATTCTTTCTCAATAACTATGTCTCGATTTTTTACTAGGGCTGAATGGTATTTCTTAATAGCTGTAACAAAACTTACCTACCCAATCACCTACGTATTTTTTTTTTACAATCCTTCTCTCTTTTAAATAAATAACTTAGTTATGATTTTGCATTTATATACATATATACATGTAGTGTACTTTAGTATTTCATCCAAGTAAGTTTATAGCATTTAATTAAAATAGGTTAGAATTTCAACTATGCTAATCCTTAGAAAGAACAAAGGATAAATCAAGTGCTGACTTTTTAAGCATAATTATGGAAAATTGTGTGATACTGTGATTCAACAGCTTTCAATTTACATTTGACTTATATAACACAAGCTTAAAGAGAAAACTTTTTCACAAACAATTTCAATTGCTTCATCTATTTTCTCCTCTTTGAATCATCTGAAATTCAAATAAGTCTCTTTTAAAAGACCTATCATGTCATAATTCTTGCCAATATTCTTTTCTTCAATTCGTGGAATCACTGTAGACTTTAACATGATTGAGCTGTGTTATAAAATGTAAATTTCAACTGTATTTATTAAGAAGACTGGTGGACATGACTAAATGGAGAATTTAAATGCTATATGGAATCACGTTGTGAAAGAATAAATGTTTTTGAAATATTTACATTCTTGTGTCGATAAAGGGATGAGAAGCCAGTGGTGCTGTTGGAGTTTAGCCAGTTGAGTTAAAGGTCTTAGTAAAGTTTAGAGAAACATATACTCCTCCACTGCTAGTTATCAAGCTTTACATATCTTCTCCCTGTGTTGACTCATGGTTAATGAAAAGAATCAAAAATATAAATGTTTGCCTACCAAGTCTTTCTTTTTTTAAGATTATTTTTTTTGATGTGGGCCATTTTTAAAGTCTTTATTGAATTTGTTACAATATTGTTTCTGTTTTATGTTTTGTTTTTTTGGCCCTAAGTCATGTGGGATCTTAGCTCCCTGACCAGGGATCAAACTTGCACCTCCCTGCATTGGAAGGCAAAGTCTTAACCACTGGACTGCCAGGGAAGTCCCCTACCAAGTCTTATAAATTTTGTTTTTAACGACAAACTTTTGATAGCTTAATCACATGGGTTGTAAAACATATTACAGAAAATTGTATTTTAAGGAGCAGAAATTTGCCAACTTTTCAATATTCTTAACCTACCAATATTGTTTAATATTTTTAAGAGAATTGTAGCAAACTTTTTCCTTTAGCTGTAGAGATTAATGTTACCTCCAGCAAATCAGACCCAAACACAAGGTAAAGCTTAATTTCTTTGGGAAAAAAACAACTGATAAAGAGAATTTCTCTCACTCATTTATTCATGACATGTGAATGCGATTCAAAGAACTCTAAAACATCATTGTACTTGACCTCATGAAATTCTTTATTCAAGATTTTCAATTTCACATTGCAATCATTTTGCATGTCATTTGCATTTTATGATTATGCCTGCATGAACCCATAATTTTGAAATGGTCAGTGATCCAGAAGTTTATATTAAGAGCAGGAGTGGACATCATTGTTATGTGAAGAGAAATACAAGTGATCAGTGATGATGAGTTTCAGTCTACTAAATGGATGTATAACTTTGGGGCCTCAAATTATGAATACTCATATAATACATTTTCCCTCATGTTTGTTTCTCTTCTCTACAGTCATTTTCATTGGCTTCAAATATTTATATATCACTGTTTATAATATGCACTTTCTGTTGGTCTGTGATACATTTTTAATCAAGAATTGCAAATCCCACTTTGTTTCATAAATTGAGCTGCTATTTTCTTCTAAATAATCTTTAAGTGGAATTCTCAAGTTTTAAATAAAATTTCCTTTTAGGCTTCTTTCAATTTCTAGTATAATTTGAAAAGAACTGACTTATTAACAAATTTGAGTCTACACATCGAGAACAGTTCAATTGGCAACAAAAGATGTGAAGGCAACAAGAAATGAAGGTAATTTGTCTTTATATTTCATTTTGTTTCCTGGAAAACAAATAAAGAGTCAATATACTGTAATGGGAACCAACATAATGTAATAATTAGATCACAGACTCTGGAAACAGACTTATTTCAAAATCTGGGCTCAATAATAACTAGACGTGTAATTTTGAACAAATTACTTAATATCTTTCAGCCTCAGTTTCCCCATCTACAAAATGAAGATAATACTACCTACTTGATATAGTATCTGTGAGAATTAAATGAGGTTATATGTATTTAAAATGCTTAGGTTGGTTCCTGTTATAGAATATGAATTAAGTAAGTTTTTATTGTTATTCCCCTTCTTAGAATGAATTACTGTACTTTGGGGAAAGTCAGGAAAAAGAGAGGACCATGTGTTGCTGGGATTTTTTGTTTTGTTGTATCATACATGTGTAAAATGATACTGAACGTGACTCTTACTACTTTCTGCAAGATTGTTCTGATCCCCAAAAGACTGAAAGCACATATACAAAACCCCAAATATCCTAAAATCTAGGACATTACAGAGATTATGAAGCCAATTCTGCCAGCCCATTACTCATCTCTACATTACATTAAGTGAAAGAAGTATATTCACTGGAAGTCTGAGGCTAAAGAATCTGACAGATAATTTCCTTTGGGTAAAGTTGTTGGAGTGGAATTTTGGTTTCTCTTCACTCCAGGTGAAGTGAGAGGAACCAGCCAATAACTGAAGTAAAATGGTTGCCAGGATAAATCTAAAGGAAAGAAACTGACTAAGGTCTGGACATAAAGAGGGCTGCTTTGGGAATTGCCTACATGTTCATCAGCATCAAAGAAATGTGATGCCATGAGACTAGGCATGAACTCATCAAGAGAGCCAGCTTTGGGTCATCTTAAAAAGTAGACTATCCAAGATCACTGCTTGGAGAGGCAAAGGGCCCCCTATAGAGGGTTGATTGGAGGAATCTCAGAGACTGGGTTGGAGTAAAAAGTAGCAAAGCAAAGAAAGCATGGCACTCATCAAGGGGGCTGCACCCAGAGAGTCCCAGCAGGCAAATCTCCAGGGAAACCCACAAAAATACCCTACAAGTGAAAGAGTCAGGTATTGGCACTGTCACACCTAGAGACACCAATGAAAGATTCAAGTGGCACAATGGAGGTAAGATTATCCCGGTCTTTGTCTTGCCTGCCTTTTTCTATTCCAGTCCTGGAATAACCAGATGCAATTTAGGGTATGAGAAAAAGGAGTAAAAAATAAAGTAGGAAGCTTTCTAGACTGGAGCAGATCGTACCTATAGGAAGAACAGTTTTAAATTGAATGATATTTGGAGTTGGTTATTAGACTCTATACTTGCATACAGCTTAAGGAAAGGAAATATGAATGACTCAAATGTAGGAAAAGAAATTTAACCTAATTCAGATTAATACACATGCAAATTAAGACCAGTGTTAAGACTTTATTTTTGCTTATTAAGTTAGCAAAAACAAAAAGTTTGTAACACTATGCTGGAGAGGATGTGTGAAAAGAGGTATAGTTACATGTTAATGGTGGGTGGGTAACTGGAACTGGTGTGTGTAAAGTAAACTAATGTAGAATTATTTTCATTGCAACATGATTTGTTATATAAAATATTGGAAACCACCTAAATGTCCAACTGGTTAAATAACTGAGTAAAAATACTTAAAGTATTCTCATACAAGGGAACACTATGCCATCATCGAAAATATTAAAGAAACTCTACAGGGATAAGTATGAAAAATAATCCAAGATACATCATTAAATAAGTCAAGGTGTAGAGCAGCATGTGTACTATTCAATCACTGGTGAAAAAAATATATCTATATCCATCTAATATGCATCAATCTATTTTTGTACAAATGCTTAAAATATCTTTAGAACTTATAGAAAATAATGGTTGTATGTGCTGCAATTTGAGTGGCAAGGAACAGGGAAAAGAGAGAGGCTGTACTATTCAGTATATATACTTTAAAATTCTGTACCTTGTTTATTTATCACCTATTTATATAATAATACAAGGTGGGGAGGGTGGGAGGATGCCCTATCCCCAAGATAGGCATCCTGCCAGACAATAAAACTGTTTATATTTATAAATTTTGAATCTGAAATATAACAAGTTGTTACTTTAGAAATGAGCGTGACTATTTCTAAACTGTAGTCGTACACCTAAACATCCATTCTGAAAATTCAAAGCCCAATTCAATGTAAATATTTTCAAATAAAAATTAGGCAATTCTTTCAGTTTTACTCCAGTGCAGTACAAAGATTATATTATTTGAATTATGTCTATAGAATAAGCATTAAGAAAAATGTGTACCAAAGAAAAATAGTAGATGGCACCAACTGGTCAGAACATAATAGCTATGGAATTTAAGACAGGGGAGAACTTAAATTGTGTCCAACTTTCTCAGATGAGATGAGTGAGGCAAAAGGAAGAAAAGAGCCATTTCCTGATAGCTAGTTAGTCACATAGGCAAGATGAGAAGTCTAGTAACCTGAAACTCCTGCAGTCCCCACTATATGACATTGCCTAATTCACCCCAATAAAAAGTTCTTCCAAGTCTTGCCTTTCAGAAATATCAGCTCCAGCCATGGCAGTAACATCGCTGATTAGGTCGTTAAAAGGCCACTTGAAGGCTACCATTTATTGATAACAAATGACCCTACTTTACAATACTTTCAATGAGATAAACTCCAGCTGAAAAACATAGGAACCACCATTTGATTGAATTCATCTTTCACCAAGTGATAGGTGAAAAACATAAAACTATCTCAAGAAAACAAAATTCAAACTTTGTTTCAATTTAAATGGCATCTCTTTCTCAAAGCATCAGCTGTATCTTTCTAGTCAGATATTCTATCTCTTGTCTTAAACCCATAGCTCATTTGACTCTATTTATGCCACTTGTTATCATCATTGTATGATAGTGATTTGTGATTTTTCTTTTCTGACCTCACCCCATCCCTAGCTCTCAAGTTTAATTCTTAAGGACAGGAAGCATTATTATTCTTCCTCATATCTTTCACAGTGCTGCAGGGTACCTATTGGATACTTAAATATTTCTTGCTTAAACAGAGGAATGAATAAAAAAAAATTCTAGTTTAAACAAAATAAAACAAGGCAAAGGGTAGAAATCAACCCCAAGAGTAACACATCTTTCAAAAATAATTTGACTAGAAATGGAAAACAACTTCCATTGTATCTGTAAAGTGTTATTTCTTTTTTAAAAAAAACTACATAGACAGAATGAAAAATTGATCTGATAGAGCTGGGTGGTAGATAAAATCGTTGATAATGTTGTACTCTCCACTTCTCTGAATATTTAAAATATTTCACAACCTAAAATTCTGTGGGACAAAAACAGTACTAATATTTTACCATACACACAGTAACACATAATCTAGTCTTTCTTTATGTTACTTGTCTTAAATAACTATTTTTTAAAAGTTTATAGAAGTATAGTTGATTTACAATGTTGTGTTAGTTTCAAGTATACAGCATAGTAATTCAGCTATACATACATTCATTCTTCAGATTCTTTTCCCGTATACGTTATTACAGAATATTGAGTAGCGTTCCCTGTGCTACACAGGAGGTACTTGTTGGTTACCTATTTTATATATAGTAGTGTGTGTATGTTAATCCCAAGCTCCTAATTTATCCCTCCCCCCCAAGTTTCCCCTTTGGTAACCATAAGTTTGTTTTCCAAATCTGTGAGTCTGTATCTGTTTTGTAAATAAGTTCATTTATAACATTTTTAAGTTAGATTCTGCATAGCGATATCATACTTGTCTTTCTCTGACGTACTTCATTTAGTATGATAATCTCTAGGTCCATCATTATTGATGCAAATGGCATTATTTTGTTCTTTTTTTATGGCTAATATTCTATTGTATATATGTACCACACCTACTTTATCCCTTCCTCTCTCAATGAACATTAAATAACTATTAAAAATGTAGCAATATGCCACTAATCTGAAGAAAATGTATGACATAAACTACATGGAACACAGTCAGGAACCAACATACAAAGAAGAGCCCTGAAGCAAATAAAATTGGTTTTAGAGATTTTGTAAAATAGAAAGTACAGGTTTACATGGTCAAAAAACCACTTTCTTAACGCATTATCCTACTGAGTTCAGCTACTTCTTAGCTCTCCTAGCTGTCTAAGATTCAAAGGATCAAATGTGAAAAATGGACACAGAATAAAGGCTGAGGCATTATAAAATGTAGACTCATCTCTACATTTTATGATAGAATATATCATTTAGAAAGCCTTACTAAGCACAGGGCAATACTTTGTGATCAAAATGGTGATACTCTTCTTGGGTATGGAGAGTGAGGCAGTCAACTCTTTTCAATACAATCTTAAAGAATTCAGAAACAAAGCAATTATATATCAGAAGGAATTGTATTATTTGTATAATAATGAAAATTTTTTAATTTTGATAAAGTGATTAGGTTCCATTTACTTGGAACACCTTATTTCTTGGTAATTCACCTGAGGTCAATTCAACTAAAAAAACAATTTTGAATCCTCACTACATGCCAGCGATTGCTTATGAGGTTCAACTATGATGGAAAATTTTAATGAATTCTAAAAGATACTAAATGAATAAACTCTCAATAAAGCCTATTTTTGTGAAATTATCTTAACAAGGTATACTATTCAAATATACAAGTCAATTGAGATATGAAATGAAAATCTCATTGAATGTAATTAGAAGAATTGAAAAGACTGGAGAGCTATAAAGGCTGGTTCTTCAAAAGGGGAGGGTTCTAGCAAGCTTTCTGCAAGAATAGCATTCTATCCAAAAGCAACATAATGTCTCTGCCCAGAAGAACCTGAAACAAAGACTCTCATATTAATATCATAATATATAGCCCCAGCATCAGCTTTTAATCAAATGAGCATTATATAATCTGGCAAGAGGTATTTTCCTCTCATTTAGAAAAGGAAAAAAAATAAAACCTTTGTTTCAAAACAAGGGCTGCAATAGTAGGCAGAGTCAAGATGATTTAAAAAACCAAAGAAAACTATACATAAAATGAGTACATATATTTTTAGAGCTTTAAGGGTCTTTGAGCTGCATTTAGTGTAAATCTCTTATTTTGCAGTTGAAAAAATGAGATTTGGGATGATTTTTCAGCTTCAGATATAAGCCTGGAATCTAAAGTTTCTGACTGACAGTCTACTTTGACAGGATGCCTTGTGAAACTTAAAATACATCAAATAAGTTAAATAAATCATTTTTCTTGCCTCGATGTTAGGCTTATATATTTTCGTAGATGATTGTGAAACAAAAAATTCAAATAGCATATAACACTGGTTTGGTGTATCTAAGCTTAAAAGAGAAAAACAGTAAATTTTCTAGTGTAGAATTCTTTCTACAGACCAAGTGAGCATTCTAGCAAGACAAAGCAATTTAGTATAATAACAGGAAGAAATTTCCTCTAAATGCTTCATTACTCTTTCAAAGGTACTAAAGAGCATGCCTAAAACCACAGAGCACTAGATTGAGGAGTTATCCTGATGTCTGCAATATAGGTTATTGACAACCAGAGTGGAATAAAAATGTATGTGAAATATCCCTTCAGTTTAAAAATATCAATTTTTAAAAAAATGATTCTCATAATAAGATGCTAGGGTTACTATAAAAAAATTCATTGCATTTCAAACAATGAGTTTTAGAATATAATATTAAATTTACACAAGGATCTTATTTTAAGAGTAAAGCTATATTCTATAATATATATAAATATTTGATGTACAGTCAAAAGTATGATTTATTTAAATCCTGCAATTACCATTTCTACTTTGAAGATAATTGAATTCATGCTGTAAATATACACTTATTGTTTACAGAGAGATAAGAGAGCCTTGGATCTATAGCCACAAAAGCTACGTTTAAGTTCCACATATGTTATTAAATTGCTATGAACTTTAGCAACTTAAATCTCTATAAAATCTGGGTTTTTTTGTTTCCTTTTATGCCGGAAGAAAATAATATCATCTTCAGGGGCACTGTTAAGTTTAAATTAAATTTGTATATAAAAGTTTGTTGAAAAACAATATATACATTTAAATCCCTATTATTTTAAAATATACATTATTAGTTTATATTTATATAGTCTATAAAGAGAGGGGGTTAATGAATGTGACTCTTAAGACCATTTTAATAAAACAGTCTGGTCTCACATATGTACTGGGATAAGAGTCACAAACTACTGTATCATCATATTACTGAAAATTTTCATAAGAGAAATTCAGTGATTATAATTACGAATGCAAAAAGAGAAAACAGCACAATTTAAATATGGCAGAATACCTGAAGAATATTTTCTGTTACTTCTACCTAAAAGGACTCGATTCATGCTTTACTTATCAAATCTTGAATTTGTTCAAGCACCACATATTTTTCAGTTTAAAACCCAATGGCTGGGCTTCTGGTGTGGCTATATGGGCAATCAGATGTGAATCAACTGTAACTCTTGTACATTGCTGGTGGGAATGAAAATAGGTTCAGCCACTTTGGAAAACTATCTTTTAGTAGCTATCTAAATTAAACATATGCCTACCTATGACCCAGCAATTGCACTCTTAAGTATATCTCCAAGAGAAATAAGGGCACAATTTTACCAAAAAACAAGTCACAAAGTCTTCATAGAAACTATAACAGCCCCAAGCTAGAAACACACTAAATGTTCATCATAAGAATGAATAATTGAGGTTATACAGTAGAATACTACACTGTAATAAAAGAACAAAAATGACACATGTGAAAAAATTGGATGAATCTCATACTTTGAGCAAAAGAAGCCAGTCACTATAGCATTCATACTGCATCATTCCATTAATAGGTAGTTTAAAAAAAAAAAAAAACAGGCAAAACTCTATATAGTGGTTAAGTTAAAATCATTACTACACATGTGATTCTGATATGTAAGAAAACTAAGACGCATCAAGGTTTTTGACACGGGGCAGCAGACAGAAGGCAGAAAGGTCTTGAAGAGAGTGTTAGTAAAGTGTTAGCTCTGCTGGAAAGAATGAGGAAAATTATATTGGAAATGGGAGAAAAGATGATTCAATGCAATTCACTTGAAAAGGACATGAAAAGCTCTCTAGGATGAATATTCTGTATCTTTGTAGAGCCATGGTTACTTCGGTGTAAACATTTGTTACAATTGTACTCTTACAGCCAGTACTTTTTGTCGCAAATAAATTGGACCTCAATTTTTAAAAAATAGAAAAAGATACCTTAAAATTTTATCAAAGAATACATTTTAAAAGACTTTAAAATTATTTTCTAATGTATAATACTGCTATGTGTTGTAGTTCAAAAGTTATGAAAAACACAAAGCACTATACCATATGTCATGGTTTTGAAATAGTGTGAGGCCCTCGCCAGCTCTCGTTTATAAAAATTACACTGAGATTTTTCACTTATCTCGGTGCTGGCAATCAACCTCCTTGAATTATCCATGTTTTTCTATAGTTTCTAATGTCAGAATACTGAGAAAAGGTCATGCATGTGTCTGCAACAAACATACATAAATCACGTTAATAAAAAACAATCATAAAAAACTTCTCAGTCAAAATTTTTTGCTTTGTTTAGTTTGGGCTATTGAGTTAGAACTGTTGAGCATTCACATAGAATGAAGAGGCTACTATAGTCAAAAACATCCAAAGAGGGCTTCCCCAGTGGCGCAGTGGTTGAGAGTCTGCCTGCCGATGCAGGGGACACGGGTTCGGGCCCTGGTCCGGGAGGATCCCACAGCCGCAGAGCAACTAGGCCCGTGCGCCACAACTACTGAGCCTGTGCTCTAGAGCCCGTGAGCCACAACTACTGAGCCCTCGTGCCACAACTACTGAAGCCCGTGTGCCTAGAGCCCATGCTCCACAACAAGAGAAGCCACCGCAATGAGAAGCCCGCGCACCGCAACAAAGAGTAGCCCCTGCTTGCCACAACTAGAGAAAGCCCGCGCACAGCAGCGAAGACCCAACACAGCCAAAAATAAATAAATAAAATAAATTTATAAAAAAACAAAAATAAAAATCCAAAGAAAACCTTCAAGTGTCAGGGCACATGTGTCAGGGCACATTATCTAGACTTATATTTTGATACATATTTGTGTGAGTACCACTTTTCATATAGAAAGATGACACAATTATCTTATGTTAATAAGGCCCCTATCCTTGAAGTTGTCGCTTTTTTTTGGATCATTCTGTGATCAAAATGTACATTTCAGATGTAGTTAATTGCAGTGTCCTCTCTGTGTTTTAAACAGCAGACATTCAAGCGTGCTTGAATAGTGCTCTTTCCACCTATTATGGGCTGAACTGTCTTCCTCCCCGAATTCATACTTTGAAATACTAACCTCCTGTACCACAGAATGGGACTGTGTTTGGAGATAGGGTTTTTAAACAGGTAGTTAAAATGAGGTTGTTAGGGTGAGCCTTAGCGCAATCTGATTTGTGTCCTTGTAAGAAATTAGGATACAGACATGTACATGAACAGAGGAAAGACCATGTGAAGATACAGGGAGAAGGTGTCTAACTACAAGCCAAAGAGAGACCTCAGCACCTTGACAACACCTTGACCTCAGATTTCCAGCCTCCCTAGGGCTATGAAAAAATAAATTTCTGTTGTTTAAGCCACCAGTTTGTGGTACCTTGTTATGGAAGCCCTACAAAACAAATATACTACCACATTACAAAAGAATACATTTGGAAGTAAATGACTTTCTCTGTCACTTTTGGTAAATCTGTCTTTTCACATATTGTGTAATTTGGGATGAGCCACACTGATGTGATAGGAATGTGAGATACATGACTGAACCAGTAGATGACTCTCCACAGTGCAATGCTGACAGCAAGGCCCCAGAGACCTCCCCTTCCTACAGGCACACTCACAATTCCACTCATTCAGCAAGTATTTGAATCACCCTCACATGCCTTCCTCAGATTATTTTAAAATATTGTCAAAGGCTTAGTAAGTACTCTCAGGTCTTCTACTTTAATGGGCTAAAAATACTGGCACCAGGGCTTCCCTGGTGGCGCAGTGGTTAAGAGTCCGCCTGCAGATGCAGGGGACACGGGTTCGTGCCCCAGTCCGGGAAGATCCCACATGCCGCGGAGTGGCTGGGCCCGTGAGCCGTGGCCGCTGAGCCTGCGCGTCCAGAGCCTGTGCTCTGCAGTGGGAGAGGCCACAACAGTGAGAGGCCCGTGTACCGCCAAAAAAAAAAAAAAAAAAAATTGGCACCAGATATTTTAGAATATTGGTAGAGGGACTTCCCTCTACCAATGGTTAAATATAAAATAAAAATATTGTCACCAGATATTGGTAAAAATATTGGCACCAGATATTTTAGAATATTGGTAGAAGGACTTCCCTGGCGGTCCAGTGGTTAAGAATCTACACTTCCACTGCAGGGGGTGCAGGTTCAGCCCTGGTGGGGGAAATAAGATCCCACATGCCACGCAGCACAGCCAAAAGAAAAGAGAGGGAAAATAAAAAGAATATTGGTAAAATTTAGAAATTGTGTTAGGTAAGTCAGTGGAGGAGGAAGAACATTGGACCCAGTAATGAGACTTCCTAGTCCTTCTTAAGGCTATCTAGGTGCCTGAGGTTGTACAATTGTTCGGGGTAGTTATTATTTAAATCAATGATTCACAAAATGACCTGAATTTCAGTATGCTCTGGAGAGCTTTTTAAACAGTCAAATATCTGGGACCTACACCTGGTTCTCACATTCCAATGTCTGGACATTGGAATCATCTGGCAGACTTTAAAAATTGTGCTATCTAGACCCCATCCTTCAGAGATTCTGATTTAATTTGTTTAATTGGTTTGAAATGTGTCCCTGGCATCGGGATTTTTAAAAGCTCCCTCTTCAAAAATGACATCCACTGCCCTGGAAAGTGTGATTTAATTGGTCTGGGGAAGAGCCTGGGAACTGGTATGTTTTAAAACACCAGGTGATTCCATGAATTCCCTTGGTGATCCCCAATCACAACCATATGATGCAAAGGCAAAATAATATTTCTTTCAGCTCTAAACTTTGCAATTTTTTTGACTTTTCATGAGATGCATGACACAGATAAGACATTTCAAAGCACACTTTTTTATATTTAAGCAAGGCTGTTTACTCATAGGCTCATTAACTAATTGTGTAACTAGAGCGTATGAATTTTTAGTTCTCCTGTGAGTCAAACACCTTTTGAGTGTTTCCCTAATGTGCCTATGTCAGAAAAGAGGCTCTGTATGAAATCGGGATGGAAACTGGGATACCATCCCAATCCCATCTGTGTGATGGATGCAGTTATTTCAGTAGGGAACATGTGCAAAGATGAAAGCACAAAACATAATTGCTTCTATGACAGTAATTCAGTTAGTTTCCTAGGGTAAAGATTCAAACAAGCATCTCCCATTAGGCTAACAACAATTACATAGTTTTTCCCTTTCATCCATTTCTTTCAGGTTTTTCTTATATTTGAAGCTTTCCAAAGGGTATTTGAGTGATCTAACATTAACTACCCACACACTGTATTTCCCACTATTATTAGCACAGTGGATGATCTTTACAACTTAGCAAAGCTCCAAGAAGCATTATTACCAATTTTCTTTACAATGTCTCTAAATCCTTTGCCATTTCTTTCGATTTACATCCCAGACAGAATTATTTTCAAGTGACATTTTAGTATCTTCTACCTTAAATTTAAAAATGACTACAACTAGTGATGTGATTGAAAAGGGATCTTGAACTTTGAAGTGTTACATTCCAGTTTACATAATTTCAGAAAGATGAGAAGACATACTGTGACAAGGGTAAAATATAATACTGGAATAAGGCCCTACTGTGCGGTCTCCCAAACAACTATATAAGTATCAGAAGGGCATTAGGTGGAGGAAGGGAAGGGAGCCGGTTTATAAATATTAAAATAGAAAACTTGTTAGTTTTTAATTGAATGAAAGATATATAAATGTCCATATATAACCTCTATAAAGGTGAATTTGGTTTTAGTCTGTATTAATAGAAATGTCTAGAACTGAGGAGGTAATCATTCTGCTCAATACATTACTTACCAAATCAAACTTACAGTATTACGTTAAGTTCTAAAAAAGACTTCACCATGTAAGTAAACACACATCATTGTGTTAGATAACAGTAACCAAACAAAACGAATCTAGCGGGGAGTAACCAACCACACAACATGCAGAAAAGTTGAAAGAAAAGTGGAAAGAGAACTACACTATGTGATCAAAATGCCAAAAAAAGACCTACATGTAATTAGCAGAAGGCATACTGTGGACTAAAATAAACAAAAGCTTCTACGATTCTGCATTTGAGAATTCAATGTGGCCACGTCACTAATCACCAGTTATTTATGCACAGGCGGAAAAACACTTGATAGGGAAACCACAGAAGAGATTTATGTAGGGTTAGGCTAGTGACAACGTATGTAAACATTATCACACTTCTGTGATTCTTGTGTTTTAAAATTATTAGGATAAAAAAGTCATCTATTACCCTAGTATCTCTGAGTGCTCAAAATGCTCAAAATATAAAAGCTTAATTTTTCTTTATTACATTAAAATATCTGCTCTTGACGTTTTCCGTTAAGACCCTTGAAAATTGTTACTGATCAAGTGATTTTTTGAGGGAGTCATCATTTTAATACCAACCCTTCCATTAGCAGCAGAGTGTTGCTAAGACAACTAGTCCTTAGTTTTTAAAAAAATCGTCTCATTTCAAAAGCAATGGATTTCTCCTCCTAAGCTTCAGAGAACCAATGTTCATAAGGTGGAAAAATATTGTTTACTGTGAGATACATTTTATAAAACAGACAATGGAGAAATACTGAATTTTACTATACCAATTCCTTAGATAGATTTCAGCACCTTTAAGTATACAGAAGATTGGAATCCCTTCCCTACTTTCTCCAAATCTCCAGACCTGGAGAGAGAAATTTAAAACAATACAGATTTCTAAAGGAAGAATTAGTCCTAAGCTCTATTCCTCTCTTGCTTTGAAAAATCATGACTTTGCTAACAGTTTCTGGTTTTCCATGTACCAATAGGAGTTGCTTCATATTACTATTCTTCCCTCTATGGGAAGATATTTCACTGCAGTCATCTCTTCAGAAGAATTCTGCAATCTTTCTCTGCCAATCTAGGTGTCTAGAGAAAAAGATCG
>NW_006777514.1:76638-90978 GCF_000442215.2 Lipotes vexillifer
AAAAAACACAAAAGGAACATATTTTAATAAAACAATATGTCACCTATTCTCATTCCTACTTACTACAGTGGTTAATATATTTATTTATTTATTATTTTTTAACATCTTTATCGGAGTGTAATTGTGTTACAATAGTGTGTTAGTTTCTGCTTTATAACAAAGTGAATCCGTTATGCATATACATATGTTCCCATATCTCCTCCCTCTTGCATCTCCCTCCCACCCTCCCTATCCCACCCCTCTTGGTGGTCACAAAGCACCGAGCTGATCTCCCTGTGCTATCTGGCTGCTTCCCACTAGCTATCTATTTTACATTTGGTAGTATATATAAGTCCATGCCACTCTCTCACTTCGTCCCAGCTTATCCTTGCCCTTCCCTGTGTCCTCAAGTCCATTCTCTATGTCTGTGTCTTTATTCCAATCCTGCCCTAGGTTCTTCATAATCTTATTTTTTTTTTTTTTTTGTATATATGTGTTAGCAGACGGTATTTGTTTTTCTCTTTCTGACTTACTTCACTCTGTATGACAGACTCTAGGTCCATCCACCTCACTACAAATAACTCAATTTCGTTTCTTTTTATGGCTGAGTAATATTCCATTGTATATATGTGCCTCATCTTCTTTACCCATTACCCATTCATCTGTGAATGGACACTTAGGTTGCTTCCATGTTCCAGTGGTTAATTTATTTAAATTACTTTTTAAAGATTTTAATTGTGATTATGCTAGTATGTATCAATATGTTACTAAATAAAGCACATTTTCCAATCCTATATGCCAAATTTCAAATATACAGTTCAATACAATTGTTGGGGAAACAGTTTTATTAAATTTGGGGATTACATAATATTATGGACTCTCAAGGCAGAAGAGAACCAATCCAATATTAAAAATTACATATTTTAGAAAGGAATAAGTGACTTACTTCATGTAAACTCTCTCATATGTATATCTGATCATACCAAGGGTACTTGCTTAAGGTCATGCAGCAATATCAATATAGACTGAATCTGAGTGTCTAATATTTGGAAGTTAAACACTCCATGGCTTAACCTTGTAGAATGTGATGAAAGTTCTGTAGACTATTTTCAAGAATATGATCAACTTATGACCATTTTTATGTATGTGATAATTTGCTTTTCATTGACCACCACTGCCTAACTAGTTCTCTACATCACCCTTTTTCACACCCCCAAGTCTCTCTGTCACTCCTTCTGCTTTCCTTTTCCCACTTACAGAACCACTGCTGCCACAGTCATTTTTCTAAAATATTTATCATGCCATTTCCCTGGGGGTAACGTAGAAACAGGCTGGTACAAAATGAAGTCAGATTTCTTTGTCATCAAAATATGTTCCTGGGCCTCCCTGGTGGCGCAGTGGTTGAGAGTCCGCCTGCCGATGCAGGGGATACGGGTTCGTGCCCCGGTTCTGGGAGGATCCCACATGCCGCGTAGCGGCTGGGCCCGTGAGCCGCGTAGCGGCTGGGCCTGTGAGCCGTGGCCGCTGAGCTTGCGCGTCCGGCAACGGGAAAGGCCACGACAGTGAGAGGCCCACATATCGCAAAAAAAAAAAAAAAAAATGTTCCTCATCTCTATACATATATTTCTACTCTTTTCAACATGCACCCTAGCCCATCAAATTACTTGTTATTTTTGGAGTATACTTCATTCATATTATTCTCTCTGCCCAAAATGACTTTCTCAATGTCTTTGGGAATTCTCTCTGCCCAAAATGACTTTCTCAATGTCTAGGGAATTCTTCCAAGGCATAGGGTAGCTTAAATATCTATAATCTTTCTCATTCTACTTCCTGAGGGCAAAAAAGTTCCACTTCTACCTTGAGTTCTCACAGCACTTTTTACATGTCTCTAATAACTTGTCATATTTTATCATAGTACACTGCATCTTAATTCCCAGTGAGGGGTAATTATTTCATAATCTATTACCACCTTTCCCTAATTCCACCCATCCCCTTATAAGCCCAACAGTGTTATCCCCCAGGCCTTTTTATTCCCAGGGCTTTGTTAAGTGCCTATGTCATATTAGCTATTTGCTGAATGTTAATGTAAATTCATAATTTATTTTGATACTAATAAAGCCATAATGAGTGGTAGAATTTCCATATTTTTATTAAAACTAATTGTCATAAAATGTTAGAAAGGTCCTGAGAGATTATTTTATCCAATTTTTATATTTTATAGAGAGGCCCAGAAAATTTCAACTAACCAACTCAATAAATATTTATTGCACATGTACTATTCAAAGCCTGTTCTATGTGCCAGAGATAAGTGATTTGTTTTAAAAAGTATTTAAATTAATTGTATTTGTGCAGCTTATATTTTGGGAGGGAAAATGACAATAAACAAACAAGTAAATGCTCAGGATATTATTTGATAGTGATAATTGTCATGAATAAGATAAGCTAAATAATTTGCTCAAGTTTACACTGGTTGCAGACCTGAACTTGAGCCATATTCTCCTGGGTCTCACTCAGTCCAGTGTTGTGTTAACCAACAATTACATCCTACCTCTAAATCAAGTACAGTTTTTACACAACTAAACTGAAGTTATTATTCAAGGTAGCAACTGAAAAACAGCCTGTATGGGTGAAGGTAATCATAAGTCGCTATAACAAAGATACCCCCAAGCAACAATGGCTCAATTAAAAGAAATTTATTTATTTCTCATAACTAGTCTCAAGGTTAAGAGTTCATGCTGCTGGGGAGGCCTATATTCTGTCCTGTAGAAACTCAGTTTCCTTCATCTTATTACTCTGCCAAGCAAGGTGTGATCTTACTTGAAGTGCAGAGTAATGGGAGACTGCCACATCTTTATTCTGGCCTGCAGAAAGAGGTGGAAGAGCACATGCCCAATATCTTAAGATCAAGAACTGAAAATGGTCACATTGGTTTTTGCTCACTTTCCATTGGCTTAACCCAATAAAGCACACTGGGATGCAAGAGAGCCTGGAAAATATCAATAGTCTCCAGCTGGATGACTTAGCTCAAACTCTGGCCAGGCCAGGGGTAATTCTACCAGTTCACTTAGTCATCTCTGTCTCACTGGGGCACTGTTATTTACTTTTCCTTGGTCTTAGAAAAGAAATAAGGAACACAGGTAAATAATGAGGTCAGGACTGTTATCATAAGGACAAAGTTATCAAAAGTAACGAGGCATTTGATGTAAAGAATCGGGTGACATTATTTTGGTGAGTAATGGCCCAGCTTCTACTGCCAAGAAACTCAATACTAAGTTTAAAGAATACCTTAACTCCCCAAGAAAGATGCATGGAAAAAAGTAAAAAGAAAACATATACATCATAAATGGTATCTGTTTGTGCAGCCCGATTGATTTAAGTGAGGAACAGAGCTCACTTTAATGAACTATAACTGTAATTTGAACTTGCTGTTCTATGCAGCACTCTAACTCACTTTATAGACGCAGAAGATTACTTGCAATAGCTGAGGTTACACATTACCTTGCTCTGAAATCAGTAGGGAGGGCAGCTGCATAACACTGGTAATTTAGCACTCCGTTAGCAATTCAAAGTTGCTGAATCACAGAGACGTGGATGGTAATTATCTGGAGGTACTAGGGTCAACTGTTTCAATTTCCCCTGTTTGTCAGAAGGAAGTGCATTAAGTACTTTGAGAGACACTTCTTAGTGTTATAAAGAACTTCTTGACACAGCTGTCCATCTACGAGTCATATTGAGAAGACAATTAACTCAGGTAGTATCTCTTCAAATAGACAGTGATGTTAATAACATCACATCTCTTTATTTCTCTTCCTATTTTCCCCTCTGATAAATTCACTCTTGGATGAAAGGAAGGAATTAGTGAAATTCTGTCTTCTCTAATGGGGAAAAGATCATTATAAGACTAGTGACAGATCTGATGATATTAGAGCAGAGGCTAGAAATTCAAGCAGATCATGAACTATCTTAGGAAACAGGAAGAGCTCTCTCAGCCTAGCAAAAAAATTGCAAAGCAGAGAATGCTCAAGGTTAGGAAAGCTATTTCAAGGCCACAAGAAAAGCATACAGCTGGAAAACAGCTTGAGTATTTTATAATAAAGTTATTTAATAGGGGAAGTACTCAGAATTCAGAGAAGCATAATCAAGAGCCAAGAAGTTGTACCTAGATTTAGATAGTTAAAGCCAGGAAGAGGAAACAGAAAAATCTAACAAGAAAGTTAAATTCTCTTGATAACAATGAATTTTAATGTCAAGGAGGCGAAATATTTTATATTTATTGAGCATCTGTTAAGTACTTGTTATATGCCCCAGGAACTGCTGTCAACATCTTTTCAAGCTGAATACGATATAGCTCTTGCACCCCAGTTTACAGGGTAGTTTATTTCAATGTAGGCATTTCTCCTTTAATACAATAAAACTAGGGGATACAATATTTTTATTTATGGACTTCTATTGGCTGTCTTGTAACAGAGCAGCTTTGTGAAGGTTAATAATTTATCATAACAGTGGGAAATAGAAAAAACAAGGATGTCTAAGATGCAATGGGCTAACAATAGAGCAGGAGAGGATATAAAAGATAGGTCATTTATCTGAAATAGTAGCTACAAATAATCAAACAAGTGAGTTTTTCTCATGCAAGTAGGTTTTAGGGATACTTATCTGTAGCTCTGCATATATATCTAATAGCCCACCTTTCATACAGAAATACCTTTAGATAAAATAATACAAAACTTTGTTCCTGTTAGTCTATAATTCTAACCCCTGATTCCGTACTCATTTAACCCTTACGACAACTTTATGAGGTAGATTCCATTAATATTCACACTAGGAAGATATGTCACAGGGAGGTTAAGTGACTTGCCCAGGGTCATACAAAATAATGTAGATGAAATATTCCAGAAATCTCTTCTATTTGCTCAGATAAAAATCACATAATCTTCAAAGATCAAAAAACAATGTGCAATGTTCCTTTGGAATCTAAGAATCTTTTGGTTTTACTAGTTTTAAGCTTTACTTAATGAAATAATATAGCTAAAAAAAGATTTTTTTTAAAAACTTTCCAAGTGAAATTACCCTATCCTGAAATAAAGCATAATTCTTCCCTGAAAATAATTTTTTCTTCACTTCAAAATTCTCTTTTTAAAAACAAAGGGAAGGCAAATCATTTCACACAATCAGTAATATACATTATGGACAGTAATTTTATACAAACAAATATTAAGGGTTGTCTTTCCTCTTTTGTGTCCTACTCTTTACCTTCCCTGTTCATCAGTTTGTTAAAAAACAAAATTCAAGCGAGTAAATTTAAAGATCAAATGGCTTTATTAAATAATTCATTAGGGCTTCCCTGGTGGCACAGCGGTTGAGAATCTGCCTGCTAATGCAGGGGACACGGGTTCGAGCCCTGGTCTGGGAGGATCCCACATGCCACGGAGCAACTAGACCTGTGAGCCACAGCTACTGAGCCTGCGCGTCTGGAGCCTGTGCTCCACAACAAGAGGCCGCAATAGTGAGAGGCCCGCGACCGCAATGAAGATTGGCCCCCACTTGCCACAACTAGAGAAAGACCTCGCACAGAAACGAAGACCCAACACACCAAAAATAAATAAATTAATTAATTAATAAACTCCTACAAAAAAATATAATAATAATTCATTAATCGGGCAGCATCCCACCTAGCAAATATAAAGGAGCTCTGAGGAGCTATACAAAATGGGAGATTTTGTAGGCAGAAGGGGGCCGGGACAAGGAATGAGCATATTATCTCATCTTTCTTTGGGAGAGAGAAGGGGTCTATCAGGTGAATTACATCACTGGTGCTGACCAGGAAATTCCAGATGGACTGGTTTAAGATTACATTCCTGAGAGTGGTTGAAATTGCAGTCAGGTTAGGTATTAAGTCTTGATTTGCTGACCTGGGGCTTAGCACGAGTGACTCCATTTTGGGCCTGTTGTCTTTTTTTAACAAGTTGTATTAATTTTCTGTTGTTACCAAATAACAAATTTACACAAATTTAGCAGTTTAAATCAACACCTATTTATTATCTCACAGTTCTATTCATCAGAAATCCAAGTACAATGTAATTTAACTGTGTCCTCTGTTTAAAGTCCCACAAAGCCAAAATCAAGATGTAAGCAAGGTTGCCTTCCTTGCTGGAGGCTCTGGAGATACATCCACGTCCAAGTTCCTTCAGGTTGTTCCCTAGATTCAGTTCTTTGTGTTTATGTCACTGGGGCCCTGTTTCCTGGCTGGCTGGCTGCTGGAGACGGGGGTGCAGACGGGGGGCAGTTTTTGCTCCTAGAGTTTGCCTGAAGTTCTTCTCTTGCTTTTCATATGGCCACCCCTCCAACAATGGTGAGATGATTCCCTCTCATACTTCAAATCCCTCTGACTCCAGCCAAAGGAAATACAGCACTTTGTAGTTTCTGCCTTTTTGTTTACTGGCTTTCTATTTAAATTTAGGAAACCTATCTTAGTTTGTTTTTCATTTTGTTTTGTTGGGGAAGGAGGCTATTTTTAAATTTTTTTTTAATTATGAGAAAGCTCATAAAAAATGTGATAAAACATTATTAAATGGTAGGCTGACAGATTTTATAATAATCTTCTAAAATTCAACACTATAAAGTTATATATCTATATACTTCACATTCCTCATTTTTCACTATACTTTAAACAGTTTTTCACATATGTTACACAAATAACTAAGGCAAACATTTCCTGAGCAGTGTAGATAAACCAAAAATATCCTTCATCCTCTTTGTTTTTCAAAGAGATGGGAAGACTGTCTAGAATGCCAATAAATGGAGATGCATTTGCCTGAGAAAGTCACTCAAAATAGTAAGAGAGAAAGTATCAAACCAAACATGTCAATGGTTTCTTAGAATGTGGTGTTTCTGCATTAAAATGTTAAATTCATAATAACTTGGTTAGTTCCTTCTTTTTTTGTTTTGAAGTTTTTGTTTGTTTTTCTCTGTCTGCACATTACTATATCATTATTTATAGTTTAAATAGTCTATTCTATTTGGTCAAGAAGGAAAACATGAGTCCATCTCTTTGTTTGCTTAGACAGATGAACCCTAAGGTCATTAGTGTTTCTCTCTCTTGCTCATACCTCCCATTCAATTCATCCTGTTGCCTCTAACTGAAAAATTAGAAGACACTTCTAAAATGTAATCCAGGTCATGTCACCTTCTTGCTTAAAATCTTTCAATGACTTCCTACACAAAATCAACAAGTTCCAAATTCCTTAACGATGATGGTCTCCAAAATTTTCTATGATACATCCCCACCTACCGCTCACTATGTACCTTTCATGACACACTCACCTTCCACATTACTCTGCTACAAGTGACTGGCATTTATGGGTCTTAAAGTGATGACAAGCTCATTAGCAAACTACTTTGCACTACTGTCCCTTCTGCTTGCTGTCCTCTATTGAAATGCTACCTCTTAAGACAGTCCTCACCACTCCACTCCCTTTCTAATTTTTTACCCATGTTTTTTTCATAATATAAATTGTTTTACTTTGTTCTATATTAGTTTACATGTTTACTGTCTGTTTTTCTATATCCAGCTTCCTTACATCCACTAATATGTAAACTCATTGAAGACAGGGATCCTGTCTGTCTTACTTATCACTTTCTCCCAAGCACCTGTAACAATGCCTAGCCCATAACAAATATTTATGGACTAACTTGTAGAGGACTGTTACATCTTTAGGATAACTCATTTTCTAGTTTAGCATTAGTAATAATAATGCTAATTAATTGAATGCTTAGTAGCTGCCAGCTACTGGGCTACATAAACTACATGTATTACTTTATTTAAACTTAACAAATGTCCTGAGGAAAATACAGATATTATTCTCATTTTAAAGATGAAGGAACTGAGGTTTAGGAAGGTTGAGTGATTTGTCCAAGGACACAGAATAAGTAAGTGGCAGAGATTGGATTGTACCTCACTTCAGAAAACTGAGACTAGGGACTTCCCTGGTGGGGCACAGTAGTTAAGAATCCACCTGCCAAAGCAGGGGCCACGGGTTCAATCCCTGGTCTAGGAAGATCCCACATGCCACAGAGCAACTAAGACCGTGTGCCACAACTACTGAGCCCGCGTGCCACAACTACTGAAGCTCGTGCACCTAGAGGCCGTGTTCCACAATAAGAGAAGCCACCGCAGTGAGAAGCCCATGCACCGCAACGAAGAGCAGCCCCCACTCGATGCAACTAGAGATAGACCGCACACAGCAACAAAGACCCAATGCAGCCAAAAATAAATAAATAAATAAATAAATTTTTTTTAACTAAAAAAATCCCTGAGACTAGACTATGTCTCATTTCAAAGAACTATATTCTTTTCCACCTCAGTCTACTGACCTAACCTAAAATTTCTAACTAACTTTATCATGTTAAGGTCAAATTTCTAGTTATATATAATAACCAAGTTTGTAATAAAATGTGTCTCCATGATTTCAATGCTTAATACTTCAAGCAAGTAAATACTTAGGGAAATATATGAGGCTTTCTATTTCACTAATTCCTCATGATTTCTCATTTATTCTAGGTGATATAGTTGAATTTCAATATAAAACTACAATCAACTACAAGCACAGGTCATGGTCAATCTTTTAACCTCCAACATTTGCCATTCTCAGCAAAAGTCTTCCTACTTGTTTGGAAAGTCTTCTATTAGCAGCTCTTGGAAACTGCACTGCAGGATCTGAAACTTGGAGTGTAACTCAGTGACTGACTTCAGTATGTGTAATGTTGTATAATAGTAGCACTTGCTATTCTAGACAATATAGAATCAGAAGCCTCAGATGGAACTATTTTCTAATCAAAATGGCAGCATTCTAAAATGTCTTCAAACCAATTCTGTAGGTAACTTTTATTTTATTTTATTTATTTATTTTTTTGCGGTACTTGGGCCTCCCACCATTGTGGCCTCTCCCGCTGCAGAGCGCAGGCTCCGGACGCGCAGGCCCAGCGGCCATGGCTCACGAGCCCAGCTCGCTCCGCGGCATGCGGGACCCTCCCAGACCGGGGCACAAACCCGCGTCCCCCTGTATCGGCAGGCGGACTCTCAACCACTGCGCCACCAGGGAAGCCCTGGTAACTTTTATTTTTTAAGAAAGTACCCTTCAAGGGAAGGAGTTCATTATTCTCTCCGAGTTTATCCCATGTTGTTTCAGTCATATAATTGATTTTTATTTTGCTCCCCTTTCTCTTAAAAGTGATGGCAAAACTGTGTTAGTAGTTTGGATACTGAAATGGTTGTGTTATCCTGACCTGCCATAGAAAAGCATTTATTAAGGATTTGCTCATCTAAAATATTGCAACCTCTTAAGCATAGGGAAAAATAGCATTAAAGGAAACAGATGTATATTCCCTTGACAAACCAGAATCTAAAGCTGTGACATTCAATATTCAAAAGCTGAAACTATTTATATACTTGCCTTTTAACAGAGTTATGACAAAATATATGTAGAGTTGGTAGCAGAGGGTAGTATGAAAAGGGAAAAAAACTAAATTTAATAAAATATATCAGCAGGTAACTGCTTAATAGGGCAACACAGGAGAATAAAACTATGAAAAGGGATATTCAGAACATCTAGGTTTTTTCCCCCAAGAAAATGGAATTTCAATTTTTGAACATTAAAAACCTGTTTGATCTCTTATTCATTATAAGAAATCTCCCTACAAAGTGGTATTAAAAAAAAAAAAAAAGCCCCAAACGGAGTCACTTGGGCTAAACCCATACCACCAGACCAAGACTTAATACGTAACCTAACTGCCGTCTCAACCTCCCCCAGGAACCGGTCAGTCTGGAATTTTCTGGTCAGCACCAGTGAGGTAATCCACCTGATAGATCTCTTTTGTCCCCTAGAGGAAGGTGACCTTGCCTGAAACAATCTGCTCTTTCCTTGTCCCTCACCCATTTCTGCCTATAAAAGTCTTCCATTTGTACAGCTTCTTGGAGCTCCTTTCTATTTGCTAGATGGGATAATGCCCAATTTATGAATCATTGAATAAAGCCAATTAGATCTTTAAATGTACTTGATTGAATTTCATTTTTTCACAATAGCATTTGTAAAACATACAATTGATACATTTTTAAATGGATATTTATTTATATTAATCTGAATGAAAACATGAATTTCCTACATCAAGGCAGATTTTTATTATTTACTTACAGCAATAACAACATTCATTGCTCATGCCCCAGTTATTTCCCTTTCTGGAGCATTAAGTATTTCCCTACTTAAGCACATACACAAAAATAGTGTTCTTGTTTTACGGAGGAGGAAACCTGAAATACAACTCTAGGGGTTTATAATCAGGCTATCCTTCTCCCCCCTAATGGTTTACAATTCTTCTGAACATAAATGATTGCCCCAGGTTCATCTCTCTTTGAAAGGTAAACACATTAGAGGTAAGTCTCAAATCTCTCAGGAGATCTTCTGGCTATTCAATCACCTTTTAACTTCCAAGGCATCTCCTTTAACCTAGGTTCTAGTTTTCTTTAGAAAAATGAAAATATTCACTTCCTGACAACAATTCATCAAAAAGATTTAATAATCATGAACGTTTCTGGATCAAATAATGGTGATTTAAAAGTATATATATATATATATATATATATATATACCAATTCAATTTTCAAGAAGAAATAATAAATAATTTCAATGAATTCCAAAAAGGATAAATATTCATACTACACTTGCTGAACAGAAACAGTATGATTTGTTGATTCCAAAAACAATGGCAAAAAGACAAAGGACAAAAAGTATTTCTCATTGGAAATTAAAGAACATTCTTCTAAATAATTTACGGTTAAGAATTGTTATAGGTTGAATTGTGTTCCCCCCAAACTCATATGTTTTAGTCCTAACCCCCAGTATTTCAGAATGTGACCCTATTTGGAAATAGGATCATGGTAGATATAATTAGTTAAGCAAAGATGAAGTAATACTGGAATGGAGTAGGCACCTAGTCCAATCTAACAAAATTCCTTACAAAAAGGGGAAATTTGGAGACATACATCCATACAGGGAAGATTATGTGAAGAAATACAGGGAGATGGCCATTTACAAGCCAGTGAGAGAGGCCTAAAACAGATCCTCCACTCAGAGAATCAATCAAAAGGAATCAATCCTGCTAACACCTTGATTTTGGAATTCTAGCCTCTGGAACTGTGAGACAATAAGTTTCTGTTGTTTAAGCCACCCAGTTTATAGTACTTTGATACTGCAGCCCTAGGAAAAAAAAATGCAACAATTATCTAGAAATTAATGATAATGAGCACACTATAAATGAAACCCTAAAAGAATACTGCCAAAGCAACACTTAGAGTCCTTAGTCTAGAGTTCATATATATAAAGATACGGATTTTGTAATTAGTGCATTTATTAGAAAGATTGGGGAAAAAAAGAAAGTTTTTAGTATCCAGAGGAAAAAGCAAAAAAAAATTTTTTTAAGTAAAAAAGAATTTTTTAAACAGAAGATAACAATTTAAAAATTAAATTTTAAAATCTGGATCTTCATCAGTATCCCAAGGCAAAAAAATAATAAACAAAAGCAAAAATAAACAAATGGGACCTAATTAAATTTATAAGTTTTACACAGCAAAGGAAACTTAAACAAAATGAAAAGGCAACCTATGGACCCGCCAGGGATTAATTTCTAAAGTATACAAACAGCTCATACAACTCAATGTCAAAAAAACAAACAACCCAATCAAAAAATGGGTAGAAGACCTAAATAGACATTCCCCAAAGAAGACATACAGATGGCCAACAGGTACAAGAAAAGATGCTCAACTTCACTAATTATTAGAGAAATGCGAATCAAAACTGAAATGAGTTATCACCTCACACCTGTCAGAATGGTGATCATCAGGGACTTCCCTGGTGGTGCAGTGATTAAGAATCTGCCTGCCAATTCAGGGGACATGGGTTCAATCCCTGGTCCAGGAAGATCCCACATGCCACAGAACAACTAAGCCTGTGTGCCACAACTACTGAGCCCACTCACCGCAACTACTGAAGCCCATGTGCTCTAAGGCCCACGTGTCACAACTACTGAGCCTGCATGCTGCAACTACTGAAGCCTGCGTGCCTAGCACCCATGCTCCACTACATGAGAAGCCACTGCAATGAGAAGCCCGTGCACCACAACAAAGAGTAGCCCCCACTCGCCACAACTAGAGAAAGCCCACGCACAAAAATGAAGACCCAATGCAGCCAAAAATAATAAAAAAGAAATAAAAAATCAAAAAAATAGAATAGCCATCATCAAAAAGTCTACAAACAATAAATACTAGAGAGGATGTGGAGAAAAGGGAACCCTCCTACACTGTTTGTTGGTAGGGATGTAAATTGGTGCAGCCACTATGAAAAACAGTATGGAGGTTCTTTCAAAAACTGAAAATAGAGTTACCATATGACTGCTACCAGCAATCCCACTCCTGGGCATATATCCAGAAAAGACAAAAACTCTTATTTGAAAAGATACATGCATCCCAATGTTCATAGCAGCACTATTTACAATAGCCAAGACAGAAACAACTAAAGTGCTCAGCAATAGATGATTGGCTTAAGAAGTGGTGTATATATATATATATATATATATATATATATATATATATATATATATACACACACACATACACACACACACACACACACATATATATATACACACACACATACATATATATGCAACAGAATATTACTCAGCTATAAAAAAGAATGAAATATTGCCATTTGCAACAAAGTGGACAGACTTAGAGAATATTATGCTTAGTGAAATAAGCTGAAGGAAGAAAAATGCTATATGATATCATTCATATGTAGAATGTAAAAAATAATACAAATCAATCTATATGCAAAACAGAAAAAGACTCACATACATAGATGACAAAATTATGGTTACCAAAGGGGAAACGGAGAAGGAGGGATAAATTAGGAGTATAGGATTAATAGATACACACTATTATATATAAAATAAACAACAAGGATTTACTGTATGGTACAGGAAAATATATTCAATATCTTGTAATAACCTACAATGGAAAAGAATCTAAAAAAGAATATATAGTATATATATATATATGTGTGTGTATATAATATATATGGGTATATACGTAACTACATATGTATAATTGAATCACTTTGCTGTAACCTGAAACTAACACAATATTGTAAATCAACTATACCTCAATAAAAAATTTAAAAATTAAATAAAACATGGATCTTTAAAAAAGATGAATAATATGCACAATATTTGCCAAGTTTGATAAAAAACGAGGCAACATTTAAATACCATGTAGTTTGTAAGTTTGTCTGAAGTCTAGGATGGTTATGCCTCCAGCTTTGTTCTTTTTTCTAAGGATTGCTTTGGCAATTCTTGGTCTTTTTTGGTTCCATATAAATTTTAGGATTATTTGTTCTAGTTCTGTGAAAAATGCCATGGGTAATTTGATAGGGATTGTATTAAATCTGTAGATTGCTTTGGGTAGTATAATTTTAACAATATTAATTCTTCCAATCCAAGAGCATGGGATATCTTTCCATGTCTTTGGATCATCTTCAATTTCTTTTATCAATGTTTTATAGTTCTCAGCATATAAGTCTTTCACCTCCTTGATCAGGTTTATTCCTAGGTATTTTTTTTTTTTGCCACAATTTTAAATGGAATTGGTTTTTTCTCTTTCTCTTTCTGATACTTCATTGTTAGTTTTAAGAAATGCAACAGATTTCTGTATGTTAATCTTGTACCCTGCTATCTTGCTGAATATGTTTATCAGTTCTAATAGTTTTTTTATGAAGTCTTTAGGGTTTTCTATATATAGTATCATGTCATCTGCATATAATGACAAATATCATATGATATCAATAATCATTATTGTCACCTTGATCTCAAGGTTACTGGGAAAGGAAAAAACAGTAAAGAAGCAATAGCTCAAGCTTCCTTTTGCACACAGGTGTAAAAAATTTGTATGCATTATACACAAAAATGGCTAGACACAAAAATTTTAATGGTTGATTTGGTTTAGTCTGACTAAAATAAGTGTTTTGTAGAATACACAAAGTTCTCTTAATGAAGTTGGGGGGATAGTAGGCATATGAAAGTGATAGGCAGTCATCATACTCCCAGGAGAATGGAGGGGGCTAATATGACTGCCTATTGGACAAATTTGTCATATGTACAATAGACAGAAAAACATATACAAATTCCAATTCAAAATTTACCATAGTAGACACCATAGATTTACTTACCTACCATATACTTATTGACACCCAAATACATTGTCTCTAAACACGGCAATCTCATAAAGTCCAAACCAAGTGTTAAATTCCTGCT
>NW_006777514.1:91070-93131 GCF_000442215.2 Lipotes vexillifer
TGCTGTCTCTATGCCTATATGCTTCATAGGCATTTCAAACTCAACATGTCCAATAATGAACACATTACATATACAATGAACACACTGTATTATATATATTTAAATATGTAACTATATGTATATGTGTATACACATAAATCTAGGTATATATAAGTATGTGGAGAGATCTGTGGAATAACTTATGGAAGAGAAGTCCCTTGATTTAGAACTTCAAGAAGGGAAAACCAAACTCTACTAGAAAAGTATTCAAAAAGAGGGATCTTAAACTTTATACCTGATAAATTCTTGGATGTATAAGGTAAAGAAATCTATATTAATGAAGCTAACATATAGCCTCAAGAATGTAGGTATACAGGTATCATCAAGGAGTGGTGCATGTGGGTGTTTGACGGGTGCTAGTAAGTGAGCGCCTGACATCTGCGTAGAGTTGAGGAGAGGAGAGAGTGAGAGAGTAAGAAAGACAACGAGAGAGAGATGGAGGTAAAAGTATCATCTTTCCATTAGAGGTCCATGTGCTTCCTTCCCCAGCGTAGTCTTTGGAATGGCCTAACTAGGAGAATTTTGTCTCTGCAGAGCAGAATATTTACTGAAGATTACTGCATTATATTGATTCTGGGGGAGGGGAGCAGAAATATATTGAATTCCATGTTTATAGATTTGAATAGATTACTTCCACTGACTGAAAAACATAGAGCAATGGCAGCTAACCATTCTCTAAGTATCTTATTCAACCTCTGTGGTAGTTTTAAGAGAGGAAAAACATCTTCTGCTGTAAAAGAGTTGTGGGGAATAAGCTTTCTTCTAAAAAATGTATAGCAAGTAAGCCCAGGCTCCAGGAATCTTCCTTAACTCCTTCTAAAAAATGCCCTCATATTATGAACATTGCAAAACTCAATAAGGTGTCTGGGTGGGAAAGAACATTCTTGTTCAGATTCACTTGCATCCTTCACTTAAAGATTTTTGGGTTTTGGCCATGCTGCGCAGCGCACAGGATCCTAGTTCCCCGACCAGGGATCGAACCCGTGCCCCTGCAGTGGAAGCCTGGAGTATTAATCACTGGACCACCAGGGAAGTCCCACTTAAAGATTTTTAAAAGCCTATGGGTAAATTATAGTAAGTAGTGCTTTCCTAAGACTAAATCCAAGACTATTATAAAAACTTTTCGGAGAAACATTAGAGAAATATGAGAGAATAAAAGAGTGATGTACTCTTAACCTTAAATGTTAATGGTAATTTTAAAAGACTAGTTATTTTTCAAGGGCCATAAGAAAAATTAATCAATGGAAGATAAAGTAAAAAGCAACTGAACTTTGTAGGAAACTCTGAAAAGAAAGGATGAAGAGGTAACCAATGAATTTTCTAGTTTACTCATATAAACTAGAGTTTACTCATGGATCTGTAATACAAGAGGAAACTCTAGTAATATTCTTCTTTGTCCCCTGAATTAGTAAGTCACAAGTGAGGAGACCACTACCTACTACCTACTACTACTACTACCTACTAACTACTACCATAGTTCAGAAACCCAGTCATAACATTATGACTACTCTGTGTTTTGTGTCCTTACGTGGCATTGTAAGTTTCTTATTCTGCATTTTAATAATGGAACCATGTATATTTCATGGTCATGATGCTACTAACTGAGCACGAGTTACCAGGAGCTTGCTGCCAAAAGTAACTCGAGACTATGACAGCAGTATAATTTTTCATTTAATCTTGATTTGTAGGATACTATAAAACTGGCAAAAAAAAGAAGAGATGAAGAAGAGGAATCTGTTCTAGAACTGTCACTTCTCAAGGGCATGTTAGGGCACGGGCAATAATAGAAATCAACCAAGATAATAAGGAATTATTAGAAAGTCTTACTGAGAAGCTCCCATATGAGAAATGGTTGAAAAAAATAGAATGTAAGGAATATTCCAAAGCTAATAACATAAGTGGGAAATGGGAAAAATTGGAAATGGCTTAAGAAGACAGTGTGACATGGGCTTCCCTGGTGGCGCAGTGGTTGGGAGTCCGCCTGCCGATGCAGGGGACGCGGGGTCGTGCCCCGGTCTGGGA
>NW_006777514.1:93296-127848 GCF_000442215.2 Lipotes vexillifer
AAAAAAAAAAAAAAAAAAAGACGGTGTGACATTGTTACTTCATGTGAACTTTCAGAGCATAGAGTTGGCTCTTCCTAATAAGAGGTTAGATGTGAACACTGTATATGTTAAATATGATTCCATGTATGCCTGATGTAAATTATTTAATAAAATTGGGCTTCACTGGTGGTGCAGTGGTTGAGAGTCTGCCTGCTGATGCAGGGGACACAGGCTCGCGCCCCAGTGTGGGAAGATCCCACATGCCGCGGAGCGGCTGGGCCTGTGTACCAGGGCTGCTGAGCCTGTGCGTCCGGAGTCTGTGCTCCGCAGCGGGAGAGGCCACAACAGTGAGAGGCCCGCGTAGCACACACACAAAAAATATTACTGGGCTGCTATGGACAATATAAATTAGAGATAAGTAGAACTGTATAAAATTTAACATAACTGGAAAAACACTTCATGTAATTCTATCGGTAACTCACATTCTTGTACTTTTTCAAAGGTGAGAGAAATCAAAAGCTGAGCTAGGACAGTAGAGCATCATTATCTGTATATATTTAATCAGTCCCCCAAGCCCTGACACATCAGAAACTGGTGCTACTATGGAACAGGTTTTCATCGCATAATCATAATGCAGTACATTCTGGGACTAGAATTAAAATTCACCAATGGAGAAGACTCTGGGTTGAGAGGCAACATGGCGGTACTTTCTAAGCTCTCCTCAGTGAAATCCTTTGGGTGAGCATACTTGTTAACACTCAGTTTATAACAGAGAATTGTCATCCTACAAGCCAGCCTCTTTCCCACACACACCTCACTCAGCCACGCTTCACGGTGATGTGTTCATTTATCCTGGGCTAGGGAGGATGTAAGGGTGTTTCAAAACAAGATCTCCCTGTCTCAGGAGAGAGTGAATGAGAGGGAAGTGGTCCAGTATTGAGTGTTAAGGAAGGTGTTTAACTAGGGAGAGTTTAAGTGCTTGCTACTCATTATATGTTCCTAGGACCAGGAGCATCTGCACTACCTGGGTGCTTGTTAGAAATACAAACATTCAGGCTCTACGCCAGAAGTATTAAATCAGAATCTGCATTTTAACAAGATCCCCAGGTGATTCGTAAGCACAATAAAGAAGGCTTATTCTAAATTTCATGAGAAAAATTTTCTCAGCTATTCATTGTTTTTACCCTAGATTCTAGCACCTCGAAGGAACTGAGTATCATTTGCTGGAAGAGTGAGTTAATTAGTGATTCTCTTCAACTTTTACTTTAATCTTCTAAGAAGATATTAATCATTATTAAAAACTTTAAATTGTAACTATAATTCAGGTTTAAGAAAACAGATGCTAGGAAGAGATATGGGAACATATGTATATGTATAACTGATTCACTCTGTTATAAAGCAGAAACTAACACACCATTGTAAAGCAATTATACCCCAATAAAGATGTTAAAAAAAAAAAAGAAAACAGATGCTGAGTACTTGAAATGAGCAATGCATTATGCTAAGCTTTGGGGGCTATAATGATACATAATTCTTTTAAAAATATTAAGATGTGGTACTTCCCTGCTGGTCCAGTGGTTAAGACTTCGCCTTCCAATGCAGGGGGTGAGGGTTCGATCCCTGGTTGGGGAGCTAAGATCCCACATGCCTTGCAGCCAAAAAATATATATATAAAAGAGAAGCAATATTGTAACAAATTCGATAAAGACTTTAAAAATGGTCCACATCAAAAAAAAATCTTAAAAAAAATATTAAGACGTACCACGAAATTTGTAGTCTAATTAAGAATTATATGACAAATATGTTGAAATTTAGACAGTAACAAATATTTAAATATTATAGGACAACAACATAATAGAAGGCACCAAGTATAAGACAAATTACAAGGAAAATAAACTCTGTTGGAGTTCAGAAGAAGGAATCATTTACTTCTACGTGAGCAGAATAACAATAGGAGCGACTAATGTTTATCATCTGTTTAGCAGGTGCTTTCCAGCAGAGGAACATAGAAGCAAACATTTGGCTATTAGTGGTGATAATAGTTTATTAACACTATGAGCACTTACTGTGCACTAAGCTCTATTATGAGCATATATTACATATATTAATATATGTAATTTATATATATTAAATTTTATATATTTTTATAATTTTATAAATATTATTATATACATATATATGTAGTTAATATATATTAATATATTACATATATTAACTATCTTAATTATCATCACATCCTTAGCATAGGATAACTATTATTGACAATTTACAGATTAAAAGTTGAGTCATGGAGTAGCTTACTAATGCGCCCAAGACCCCACAGCTAGTAAGAGGGAGGTGATTCTTTGTGACTAATCTGACTCCAGAGCTCATTCAAAATAATGAAGCTTTCCTGGTGGAAACCTGGGACTTCTTCCTTGGATTGGAGGGTAGGTGGGAGGGAGGAAGGTAGAAGACTGGATGGAGTGTCTGAGGCTGCAAGGTAAATAAAAGAGCATGGGCAGATTCAGAGTACTAAAAATCTTGTAGTGATTTTGAATATAATGAGTAAGAAATCAGGATTCTGAACTGAGTAAACCAAAGAAGAACAGGTACTGAAGCGTAGAGGGAAAAGGTTGATTCTCGGCCTCCCTATATTGGGGCTTGAATCCTGGCTCATTCACTTAGCAGTTGCGGGATCTCGAACACCTGACCTCTTGGCCCTCTCTTCTTCAAACATCTCATGAGGAGGGTGTAAGAATTAATTGAATGTACTCCATAAATTAGAGCTCTTTTATAACTGTATCAGTAGTCACAGAACTTAATCAACAAAATCCCAAATTTAGACCCATGTTAATGGTGTCAGTGTATTTCATCTCTGACAAGGGACACTCAAGGAACTGAGTGTGTTGCCTATTTTTGGGGCTCTGGGCTCCCCTCTAGTTGCGGCGTGCTGGTTTTTCTCTTCTCTAGTTGTGGCGCGGGCTCAGTTGCCCTGTGGCATGTGGGATCTTAGTTCCCAGACCAGGGATCGAACCCATGTCCCCTGCATTGGAAGGCGGATTCTTTACTATTGGACCACCAGCAAAGTCCCTGAGTGTGTTTTCTTAACTAGCTCATATCTGATTATGTCAAAGCTCTATAGCCAATCTTCTGCATAGGTCTTCTCTTTCTACCCTCATCTAAAGGACATTTCATCTGGGCTTCTGCCTTTCAGTTATCTTAACCAATGTTGGTAGAAAGCAGTGCTTTCACAGAAGGCCAAATAACACCAAACATTTTCCTCCCTCTGCATAAATCTCTGTGCAACGTTATATATGTGGAGATACAACAAGCGTGGGATAATTATAAGTTGTGCATATGATGTCAGAAGACTATTACTGTGACATTCTGAAGACAGTGTTCTCAAAGCATTTTTTTATAAAGTCAGTGCAAGTTAAATATAGAACTCCATCTTGGTTCCACATAAATTATGGAGTTGGTCAGTCATGGAGATAAAATTACATTTAGAGTTCCCACTGGCATTGTAAGAAGTGAAATTGAAAAGGTATTTTTATATTGTATAAAAGGTGTCCCTGATTCTTAATGCTGTTGTCTTCTGAATTGAACCCAAGTCATAAGTTTAAAATAAGCCTTCTCATAAGCCTGAAAGAATCACGGCAGTTGGTTAATAAGCTTTATATTTTCTACCAGGGAGCAACCATGGTTTGACAGAATATGGCTCTTTAAGGAATAATTGTATTTTCTGTGATCTAATTTGAGTTCTAAACTCATGTCTGCATTTGGTTTTAATTCATTTTATCTTCATTCAATACATCTTCCATCCACACTGGCTGTGAAGTGAACTTGCATCATATTCGGCATTTCCTTTAATTTTCTCTTACGACATAAATACCTTCAACCAGAAATCATACACGTATTGGAAATAATGTCTTTTAACAATGATGCTTCTAATTTATTCTAGCTAGGTTCAGATCTCACTCATATATTACCAATTTTTAAGAAAATTAAAAGATTGTTCAATTATTACTGAGATGTTGACATCAGCCCTTGACTTACAGTGTTGAGGTCATTTTTCTTATGATCAAAACAAATGACAGCATAATTACAGGGCAACATTTATCCATACTGCCAAGAGCCAGAAAAGTAATCAACTTTGAACCAGGAACCAAGGAGAATCATGGTGTTATGTAGTCTAACGTTTGCCTTAAGAAAAGGCTAATTTTATACCATTTCTGTTCTCATCATATCACTTTTTCAAAAGAAAATGCTTAAAAATAGAAAATTAAAGTGTACCTCCAAAGCATTATAAATCTAAAACTCTTTCTCACAGGAAAGAACAGATAAAATCCATTCACCTATTCCAAGAAGAAAAGAGCAAAAATTAGAAAAGAAATAGCTGATTCCCAACCAGTTCATGACAGATCTGCCATTTGTTGCTAAAGTTTTTTTGTTTTTGTTTTTGTTTTTGTTTTTTGCTTATTAGAATAAGCAATCACTCCAAAAATGATTATTAAAACAGACAGGAAGAAGAGAGTGTAGAAAATATAAACAGTAAGAATGTAGTGAGCATCACGTTCCATTTTAATGACTAACACAAAAGTCAGTTCATCCAATTCAAGAGATAATTGGTGATCGGAAAGTTTTTCAATCAAAATCTTATTAAGCAGGCAGCATATTTATTCATTTTCCTAGGAAAAAGCTTTTAACATCACTGAATTTATTATAGGTATGCATTTTATTTATCTATCTTCTTAATTAAACTTCACAGTGGAGATAATGCTTCCATACAAAGCATTAAACATTAACAATCCCTAAAATCAAGCCAGGAAAATGTCATTCTTTGAATGTAATGGAAGCAGTACTAACTAGGAGTTGCTTCCATACAAAGCATTAAACATTAACAATCCCTAAAATCAAGCCAGGAAAATGTCATTCTTTGAATGTAATGGAAGCAGTACTAACTAGGAGTTGAAAGGAACAATAAGAGTTGCAGAGATGGTTCAGCGTCCCCAGTATCTAATCTCTAGGAAGCAAGTACAAGTATATTCTCTTTCCCATACATATTTGCATGGTCTCGGAGAATTATCTTCCAGTTATCCAGAAGAACAGTATTTTGTGTTACAAAACCAATATCACATCTTATGCATATGACCATTGATACAGCAGCAGTAAATATTTTGGTTTATTTCACAGGTCCTTTAGAGTTGTTATTAGAATATTTTATTCTCTCTCCACCGCCCCACATTTTTTGTTGTTCTGTAAAGACTATAATTGTGTTTCCCTCTCCTTTATTTAAAACACCATTCAACTCCTAAAGAATAAAAAAAAAAGAGAAAGAGAAATTCTCTAGTCATTCTCCCTTATGAGACAAAACTTAATCTACCCAGGCTCTGAAAGCCAACAAAATTGCTTACAGAGAAATTTGTTTTTCTACTGTCAGTCTTAAAAAGGTGGTTAAGGGGCTTCCCTGGTGGCGCAGTGCTTGAGAGTCCGCCTGCCGTTGCAGGAGACGCGGGTTCGTGCCCCGTTTCGGGAAGATCCCACATGCCGCGGAGCGGCTGGGCCCGTGAGCCATGGCCGCTGGGCCTGCGCGTCCGGAGCCTGTGCTCCGCAAATGGGAGAGGCCACAACAGTGAGAGGCCCGCATAACGCAAGAAAAAAAAAAAAAAAAAAAAAAAAAAAAAAAAGGTGGTTAAGAAATAGTACCCAGGTCTTTGTAATGCTTAACCTATCTAAAATACTTAGTACACAGGTATCTAAAATATTCCAACCTGTATTTTACAGAGCTGAGGGTCCCACTTCCCATTCAATGTATTAATCTCTCTACAGCATTCCTGTCTGAAGATCTACAAAAACATTTCTCAGGACACAGGAAGGTTAACATTATGGAGTAAGATTGCACTACTGTTTCCAAATATTCACATCTCCTCTTGCATTTGGATAAACTTTCCCTATCCACTGTCAAACTTGGCCACATAAACTGCCTTGACCAATGAAATGTGAACAAGTAATATATGTCACATCCTTCCAAACAAAGGCTTTGCATAGAACTTCACGGTTCAGTTCAGTCTCTTTAGCTTCTGTCCTCTTCTATGAGGAGAGCTTAACCAAAATAGGGGACTGCTGCTTTAGCATGGGCTTTTGAATGAGAAGATGTGTGGACCTGACATCAGTCCTCATATAGGGAGAGCAAGAAATAAATGTTCATTCTTATAAGCCATTGAGATTTAGAAGTTGTTTGTTACCAGAGCAAAAATCATAGAATTGGTACCTAACACTGGAATTTTACTATTAAATACACACATACACACACACACACACACACACACACACACACACACACAACTGGTGATGGACTGCAGGCTGTATTTGGCATCTAGGGGGAAAAATGGCAACCATTATCATGCAGAGCAGTGTGATTCTTTCTTATACTAATTTGGAAGGCAGAAAATGCACTTGATGAAATTTTGACTTTGGGCAAAGAAGTTTGAAATAGAATATTACTAGCATGGACTGCTATTTTCACAACTGACCAACACAGAAAAGAATCACCCATTTACAAATAGACATGAAAGAAAAAATAACAAGCCCAGATATTCTGAGGCTAGTAAAGTTTGAAAGTGGGATTGTTTCTCATCTACTGTCAGAGAAAAATGTAAAAAAGAGAAATGTTTTGGGCTATTAAAGCTGATTCAGACTCATCCTAAGTAAAACTCAGGCTCAGGAAAAAGACTTTTTGTCAAAATATCCGATTGCTTTAAGGTAGCCCCAGTGAAGCTTTCAGTTGGATAAAGTACCTCAGGGAAAAAAGATGAAGGGCCTAGTCCCACAGAAATCAAAACTTAGAAGTTAGATAAGTTCAAAGTACATCTAATTATATCTTTAGAGTGAAGCAATGCTCAAGAAAGAATTATGGCTACTGGCACACAGAACTTGATTGGATCAAGTAGTTTTTTTTAAATATTTTTAAGAGATTTCCAATGTCATCAGCTTGAGTGAGAAAAACATTGCTAGACTGGCAAAATGATCTTTGGGCACTAGCCTTCTGAGGTAGGAAGCAGGCTGAGAAATTTGCTTATTCCCCCCAAGGAAAGTCTGTTTCCCAAAGTCCGTGTCAGCTGTGGCCAAGAAAGAAAATGCAAAAGGAGTCCTTTTTAGAGTGGATCCAAGATGTACAGACAAAAATGAACTAAGGAGTTATTCTTGGAGAGAAGAATCTGGCTTAATCAAAGAACATCTGCCATCATCAGCGTATAAAGTCCTTACATTATTTATCCAGTGGAGCTCTCATTCTTCTCTTTCTGAAATAGAAAGGTTTATTGCAGTTGTTATGTCTTGATACATCATTGTTTGTTGGGTGCATTTACTGGGTATGTGGACCCAGACCACCTATCTCAGGACTTGGGAAGCCATATCTAGATCTGAAGTAGACTTCAAGATCCTGGAGTTTTAATTTGTTTGTATGTGTGTTTCTACATGTTTAAGTGTGTGTCTATAAGACAGTAAATTTTATTTACTCTTTCCTTCCACTTACCTGGTATTTGGGTTTAACCAGGTAACTTGCTTTGGCCAGTGTAAGCACAAAACTTCATTTTATGCCCAATCAGGTAGTTTAAATACAATAGTTTGGCTCATCCTCTTGAATTTTATCTTCTGCCACAAGATGAGCATGCCCAGCATAGAGTATGATTCTTTAGCCTGGGCTCAGGAATAAGAAAACACATGGAGGAGAGCTGTACTTGGCCCATAGCCTTCATGCACCATAAGTAATAAATAAATGTTTATTGTAATCAGTCCACTGCAATTTTGGAACCGTCACAGCAGCAAGTGCCAATTATTGCATTCTATAAAAAACAGTTAAGAATGGCATTTATTTAACCAAAAAATTCTAATTTAATGTTTGATATGTAAATTTTATTTTTTAATAATAACAAAGTTAAATATCTGAAAAATTCAGGAAATAATATTAATATTTCCTAGACAGATTTAGGGGACCTAATTATAAAAATTCTATCAATGCTTGAGGAGTTTTCTAAGTTCCGTTCATGCCATGAAAGCTTTGATTAAGTACAAATTCAATTTTTATTACATTCTTTTCATTTATAACATTCTAAATCAGGTCTACTTACACTAACAACAAACTGTTCAAAAAGGAAACAAAGAAAACAATTCCATTTACAATAGCATCAAAAAATAAGAAAATACTTAGGAATAAACTTACCCAAGGAGACGAAAGAATTATACAGTGAAAACTATGAGTCATTGATGAAGGAAATTAGAGAAGACACAAATAACTAGAAATACATCTTCTGTACAAGACTTAATATTATTAAAATGTTCATACTACTGAAGCAATCTACAGATTCAATGCAATCTACCACAATCCCAATGCCATTATTTACAGAAATGGAAAAATACAATCCTAAAATTCATATGGAACCACAAAAGACCCTAAATAGCCAAAATAATCTTGAGAAAGAAGAACGAAGCTAGAGGTAACACACTTCCTGATTTCAAACTATATTACAGAGCTATAAATTAAAACAGAATGGTACTGGCATAAAAACAGACACACAGTCCAATGGAATAGAATTGAGAGACCGGGATATAAATCTACACATGTATGGTCAACTGATCTTTGGCAAGACTACCAAGAATACACACTGGGGAAAAGACAGTCTCTTCAAAAAATGGTGAGAAAACTGGATATCCACAAGCAAAATAATGAAATTAGGCTTTTATCTTACTCCATACAAAATGGTCAACTCAAAATGGACTCAAGATTTAGATATAAGACCTGGAAGTATAAAACTTCTAGAGGAAAACTTTTATGACATTGGGTTTGCCAGTGATTTCTTGGATATAACAACAAAAGCACAAGCATCAAAAGCAAAACATGGGTCTACACCAAACTAAAGAGCTTCGCACAGCAAAGGTTACAGTCAACAGAGTGAAAAGACAACCTACAGAATAGGAGAAAACATGTGGCAAATAATATATCTGATAATAATTCTGATAAGTAATAATAATCTGATAAGTAATCCAAAATATAATGAGTTCCCACAACTCAATAGCAAAAACACAAATAACCAGGTTAAAAAATGTGGAAAGGGCTGAACAGACATTTCTCCAAAGAAGATATACAAATGGCCAACAGATTTAAGAAAAGATGCTGAACTTCAATAGTCTCTCAGGGAAATACAAATCAAAACCAGAATGAGGCATCACCTCACACATGTTACATAGATATTATTTTTTTTAAGATACATATTGGCGAAGATGTGGAGAAATTAGAACCCTTGTACACTGTTGTTGGGAATGTAAAATAGTGCAGCTGCAGTGCAAAATAATATTGTGGTTCCTCAAAAAATTAAATATAGAACTACCACATGATATAGCAATCCTACCTCTGGGTATATAACCCAAAGAACTGTAATCAGTATCTCAAAGAGATGTATACGCTTCCATGTTCATTGCAGCATTATGCATAATAGGCAAGGTACAGAAACTATCTAGATGTCCATCAGTAGATGAATTAATAAAGAAAATGTGATATATACTTACAATCAAATATTATTCAGCCTTAAAAAAGAAGAGTCTGCAATGTGAAACATGAATGAACCTGGGGGACATTATGCTAAGTGAAATAAGCCAGTCATAGACATTCAGATACTGCATGATTCCACTTATATAAGGTATCTAAAACATTCAAACTCATAGGAAGAGAGTAGAATGGTGATTTCCAGGCACTGGGTAGTAGCAGGGAAGAAAGGAGAAGCTGCTCTTCAATGGGTATAAGGTAGCAGTTATGCAAGATGAATAAACTCCAGAGATCTGCTGTCCACATAGTGCCTAGACTTGACAGTACTATATTGTGTACTTAAAAATGTTAAGAAGGTAGATCTCATGTTAAGTGTTCTTCTTACCATACTAAACAAATAAATAAATATCCTGCAGCGATAGATAGATGATAGATAGATAGATAGATAGAATTGAAGGATTAATACAAGATTTAACAGAAATGGTTCAGAACACATGTTCCCAATATTTTTTTAGTTGTCCCCAATATTTTGAGACTTTCCCATGTTATGAATACTTAAATCAGTTATGATAAAATTAGAGAACAAATTACATGCATGCGAAGAGAGCCTTTTTCAAATATATGATTTTCTTGGGACATGGTATATCTTCCTTTAACCTATTTGCCTACGGCAGATAGAGACCCATCCCAGAGGAGACAAAAGTCCACCTGGGAGCATGTGCACAGTGCTTCGGGTTTCTGTGGAAGTCTTCCTTCAATAATAAACCATTATTTATGACCGTCAGTCATAAATTCTCCCTAAAAAGCAACTAATAATATTGGGATTATTTAATTCTTTGATTTTGGTTTCCTTGTGCACATACAACTTTATTGTACCATATTATACTTTTGTAGCATCCCCTTTTATATTTTCACCATCCTTATGAATAAACTTTTGCATATCCACATAATTATAGTTAATTTTAATTTACTTCACAATTTTTTCTTTGCTGATGTTGATATATATGTAATATAATGAAAAAACAGCATGTTAGTTTTTTAAATTCCATACATGTAATAATTTAAATATTAAAATTAGTATTTGATTTTAATAGAAGATCCAAAATATAATAAAAATTTTGCATGTAGATTTCTGGATCTAGACACAATCAGTTGTTAGAAAATTTAAGTTGTACAGAAAGATACCTTGATCCTTGCAAACTAGGATCTAAAGAACAAAGGTTTTAATGGAAATCTTTGTAAGCTCTGGTCTCTAGGTCCAGTAAACTGTGAAGTCTTAGCTTAACAGGCACTGTATAATGAGGTGCCTTAGTCAAGTTTAGTTGTATAAAAGAATTTTTCCTTTGAAACTTTGTAACTATAATTATAAATAAAATATGTATGGAGTAGTCACTATATACCACGCACTGTGCCATGAAGTATCCATAAATTCTCCTTTATTCTTCAAATCACATTTTATATATGGGGAAAATGTGGCTTTTTAAAGGTTAAGTATCTTGCCCAATTGCAGAGACCCAGACAGTAACTCTAAGAGGCAAAATTGAGGACACAGTAGTCTCTTCAGCATGGTAATTTTGATTCAAATATTCAAAAATAAAATTCCAAATAATGATCAGGTATTTTTTAAAATCTCACCAACTATGAAGGCACCTGTAGTCCACCTGCAGGTTTCTCCTCCACGGTTTACTCTGATTCTAGCTCATCCTCAGGGACCACTTTAGAGCACACTAACTTGCCTTTTCTGTGAAAACGTCCTGTTTATTTGCATGCAGCTTTCAAATCTTCTGTTCTCAGGAGCAATCATACCCATTATTTTCATGGAATGTGTTTCTCACACTCTCACTCTTCAGAAAGTCTGCTTCTGGTGTGCTTTTATTTGCTAATGCCTTTAAATGAGGCAATGAGTTAAAAGTAGGAAACAAAGGCATCAAGATAAATTAAAGAACATAAATCCTTGGGAAGTGGTGGGTGCCAATAGAAAAATCAGTAGCAAAAAATGTACTTTAAGTATTGGTTTAGTGCTGGTCCAGCCAATGATATCTAAAATTAGTTTTATGCTTTCATCTGTTGATCCCTGAGTCATGTACAGAATATAATTCTTTATGTGTTTGGATCTGAGGTTAGCAGAGTCTCTTCAAAATGAAGTTCAAATGAGTTCTCTTCTCCTCAGGCTTAACTGTCTGGAAGATTGTTTCTGTTTCCTTAGCTTAACGTTCTTTACCTTCATGTTTTATGACATTTTACTAATTTAATTTTATCTTTTCTGCTTAATGTAAAATTATAAGAGCATTTGAAGTTCTTGTTACATGAAAATGTAAGCCCTTGCAAAAGAATACTATAACTTACTACATGTTGATCTTCCTATTTTAAAATAATAGGTAAATATTACAAAAGCCATTTCAATTTTACTTCACTCAACTCATTAAGCATGGAGTCTAAATTGTTCATTGATTTTTATATTTCACTTAGCTTATAGTCTTAATTATTAACTAAGTTAATTTTCCATGTTTTCAATATTACAAAATAAGAGGGTAGATTTGAATTGTTATGGTATTCAAAGAAATATCTAGCTTAGCTAAAGGTTAGTTATCACTAATAGCTCATAAAAAATGTAGTTGTGAGTAATGACATGCATCAATATGATTGATAGTCTCTAAGAAGCCACAAAGAGAAAATCTCATATAAATTGTATAACAGGAATTCTCCCTAAGTTAAAGGAATGAATATTAGACTGCTTCACATGGCAGCAATGACTGGAGATGGGAAAGTTCCTTGAGGAGGCACCAGAATTTTAGTTATTTTTAGAAGGTCATATAATTGAACAGTAACTATGAGCTGTTAAACAAGTGGGATTATTCATTCAATTGAAAAATTGTGGAACCCTCTATCCTAGGTTCTGGACTAAGCAGTAGAGACACAGAGATGAGTAAGAAATGATTCTTATCCACAAAGTCTAGTGTAGAAAGCTATACTTGTTCATTTTAACATGCTATGTTCAAAAACCACTATTATCTGTGCCTGAGATATAGAAATGTGAAATCTGAGTAGAACGTTTTAAGAAGTTAAAGAAATTACACATATTAAGCAGTTTTTCCAACAAGGAGGCATAAAAGACAGAGTATTAAGTTTTTATTTTAGAAAAAAATGTATATCTTAACATTCAAGCAGACCTTGAGGAGAGATCAGAACATTTTGCACAGTGTAGGCATTTTGAGGTAATTCTCTGATGTCTGTGGAGGTGGGATGTGCTGTGAGCACTACTGAATAAAGTGGTTGAGGACAGAGAGACTCATCTCTTATCTACTTAGTTTTTCATACAATCTTAGTTAAATCTCAAAAGCAATAATATTGTATTTGAGAAACAAAAGCAGAAATTGAGCAACTTATAAAGGATTTTAAACTTAAAGCTTACATTTAAAATATTTTCAATGCTCTATGATCAATAAGGGCTTAGTTCAATGGTGTTACACGGATTTAAAAGCTAACTCAAATTTATTTTACAGGTAGAAAAAGTAGGCTTTATGTAAGTGCATGGACTTTCAATTCAAAAGTTCAAATAAAGCTCACAATCTGAAGAATTCCTTTAATAAAAACATTTGCCCTTTTCTATTTGTGAAGGCACATTCATTTGCCCTCTGTTCTTTCTTTAAGATTTTTCCTTTTAGGACTATATGTTTTTATCTCTTCAAAAGTCACTTCCTTGCTGATGAGTCTCAGTCCTATTTACTGATCTAAATCTCAGTTCTGGAAATCTAAATGCTAAATATTCTGTTCAGTCTTTTCCAGTTGATTCCTCATATCTCAAAGGCAGGATATCTAAAATTGTCATCTACTCATTTTTCTAATGTCTTTCTCCATAGAAACCTCATAAACACACTCTTGTTATGTTAGGGCCATTTATAAATCAATCCACTTATCAGTATCCAGTCAATAAAACATTTCTGGTGATTCCTCTTTTAAAAGTTCTCTCAATCAGTTCTTCCCACGACCTGTCCTAAGACAGGTTTCCCTAGAAGCAGAATCCCTGCTTCTAGGTTTCCCTAGAAGCAGAATCTGAGACAGAGATTTGGGCACATGTGATTTATGGTGTCAGTGCTCTCAAGAGAAAGGGAACAAAGGAAGCAGACACAGCTGGGAAAGGAGTTAAGCAAGGATGAGTTTCAGCTGGAGTCCAGCTTCAGCCTGATCCCATGCAGCCTCTGGAGCATGAATTATGACACAGAATTGTCTCCACCTTGAGGCGAGGGAACTGCCTTCTATATCTCCATGTCAGTCACAGGTTGTATGAAAGGGCACATAACCTTCTGGGCAAGGAAGCTCGCGTTCTGCCAGCAGCAATTCTCCAGAAAAGGCAGCAGCTATGAATCATTAGCAGCCAACACTCCTAACAGCGATGGGTGGGTGTTCGCATCTGATATTGTGGATCTGGATGGGGAACCAACAGTGTCCCCTACCATACTCAAAAATTTTTGGATATGACATAATAAACTTGACCCAAACTTTGTCATTTATTAACACTGAAGAAATTCTGAGATTAGCAATGGTTTTAGAGGCCATTTCTGCGAATATTCTTCCACACTCAAAGTTCATTTCAATAAATATGTATAAAATCTATTTTCCCACTATGGTATAACAGGTATAGAAATGTCAACTACAACCATGAATAACTCTGTAATGACATTTTAGAGGTCATAGAACAAGGTAGACTACTCTCTGACTTCAGATTTTTAGCAGATAAAAGGTTTATTTACATAAGCTCCAATACATACATTACATACATGTATTCAAATGCATACATGTATGCATGCAAATACATGCATATACATACATTCAAACAAGTACACATATACACAAGCTGGTATGGACACAAACCTTTTGGAGGTTCCTGCAAGGCCACCAAGAGAAAGGATGAAACAAAATGGAAGGGAAGGGGACTTAGTTCTCCATGGGGTAAATTTTGCTTAATGTAAGATGGAAACAACCTGGGAAGGTAAATTCTTCCATTCTTGCCCCAGTAGGGTACTTCAAGGGGCAGTATCTCCTTGTAAACTCTTCTAGGGAAGTGCCATGGACCAACCATGTCTCTTTGGGGCTCCTTGTAAAACAGTGTCAAATGGTATGATGTCTCACATTACATTGCTTCTTTCTTTGCCTCACTTTTTTACCCTTATCCTCACTGCCCTGGATGTCCTTTTCCCAAATAAAGTATGAGAATTTTATCCTTCCCTCAACATCTGCTTTTTTTTCCTGCTATTCCAAGTGTTAGTCTATTTCAGTATCAGAATGGAAGTAAATGTACTGCTTTCTTCTTTGAGAAACTCTTACTATACTTTTAAAAATGAACTGAAATAAACAATGTGTTCAGTGATGTGATTGATTTACATTCTGATATAAGTGCCTTGTCACACTGTGGACTGGTAATAAACAGTTTGTCAACTGGTTAACAGTCTGTGGGTTACCCTTTGAGAAACACTGTTTCAGAGGACTCAGGCTGAGACACACACACACAGTAGGATGAGATGATCCCAAATGTGCCATACCTAGCCAAACTTGCAAAGCAGAAATAGCTTTACTGGAAAACTTACATATGTATGTACCTTTCAAATAGAACCCAGAGAGGTTAACATAATATTTTACACTTCTAATAACTAAAGAATCACAATGTCCCATAAGATAGCTACTGCCAGTATTCCACATAACCTTTCTTGATTTTCCTGATACGTTTTTCTTATCTGTGTTTACCATGGCACTCCAGGGCAAAGTTTATTGTATGCCTTTTAGAATTGTGAAGTATAGAGCTTTGACATAGTTATAGAAATTCTTCTTTAGATAGCAAATTAAGAAAACAAAGTGGTGTTAGTTTACCCCTTTTCCAATTTCTTTTTAAAATAGTCATAAAATACTCATTTAAAAATCATCAGTATCCTTAAACAAAGGACTGAAATTGATCATATCAAAAGAAAGTTCTCCAGCTGTAGTTATAATCATAATGATGCCAGATTTTTAAGATATCAGTGATTGGACCACAATTTTCCCTCTGAACCAATACCATTTTTATGTTAACTTTTAATATGGAAAAATATAACAGATAATATAACAAATGGTGATGTGCTAGCCAGGCAAAATAAAGATTACCTTTTGTCATACTTTAATCAAAATACTTTTACAACTATAGACATAGTTGTAACCTTAAATTTCCCTCTACAGTCTGTTCCTGATCTTTCTCCTACAGTGAACATTAACAAGATTTAGATTTGCATGCCAATAGGTCTGTACATTAGTTTACATGTTTGCTTCCACAGTAACAAACAATGTATGTTGTGCATAATGCAATATTTAAATAAATTAAATTTATTGTAAATATTTTTCTGCAAATAGCCTTTGGAACAGGATAGAAAGCCCAGAGATAAACCCATGCACATGTGGTCACCTCATCTTTGATAAAGGAGGCAGGAATGTACAGTGGAGAAAGGACAGCCTCTTCAATAAGTGGTGCTGGGACAACTGGACAGGTACATGAAAAAGTATGAGATTAGATCACTCTCTAACACCATACACAAAAATAAGCTCAAAATGGATTAAAGACCTAAATGTAAGGCCAGAAACAATCAAACTCTTAGAGGAAAACATAGGCAGAACACTCTATGACATAAATCACAGCAAGATCCTTCTTGACCCATTTCCTAGAGAAATGGAAATAAAAACAAAAATAAACAAATGGGACCTAATGAAACTTCAAAGCTTTTGCACAGCAAAGGAAACCATAAACAAGACCAAAAGACAACCCTCAGAATGGGAGAAAATATTTGCAAATGAATCAACTGACAAAGGATTAATCTCTAAAATTTACAGGCAGCTCATGCAGCTCAATAACAAAAAAATAAACAACCCAATCCAAAAATGGGCAGAAGACCTAAATAGACATTTCTCCAAAGAAGATATACAGACTGCCAACAAACACATGAAAGAATGCTCAACATCATTAATCATTAGAGAAATGCAAATCAAAACTACAATGAGATATCATCTCACACCAGTCAGAATGGCCATCATCAAAAAATCTAGAAACAATAAATGCTGGAGAGGGTGTGGAGAAAAGGGAACACTCTTGCACTGCTGGTGGGAATGTGAATTGGTTCAGCCACTATGGAGAACAGTATGGAGGTTCCTTAAAAAACTACAAATAGAACTACCATATGACCCAGCAATCCCACTACTAGGTATATACCCTGAGGAAACCAGAATTCAGAAAGAGTCATGTACCAAAATGTTCATTGCAGCTCTATTTACAATAGCCCGGAGATGGAAACAACCTAAGTGCCCGTCGTCGGATGAATGGATAAAGAAGATGTGGCACATATATACAATGGAATATTACTCAGCCATAAAAAGAAACGAAATTGAGCTATTTGTAATGAGGTGGATAGATCTAGAGTCTGGGAGGGAGGGAGATGCAAGAGGGAAGAGATATGGGAACATATGTATATGTATAACTGATTCACTTAGTTATAAAGCAGAAACTAACACACCATTGTAAAGCAATTATACTCCAATAAAGATGTAAAAAAAAAAGGCCTTTTATATTCAATCTCTGTCTTGAATATTCAAGATAACATACATTTATCAAATGTATTTATTTTAAAATCTAGATAACATCTCATCAAATGAATAGACTGATTTTTTAATATACTCCCTCACTAACAGACATTGGACTGTTTCCATTTTTTTCCTATTACAAACAAATATGCTGTAAGCATCCCTACACATGTCTTCTTTGCAAGAATTACTCAAGATATACCTTGAAGTGCATTTCCTGTGGCATGGGATATGTACATTTTAAACCTAATCAAATCAAATATTGCCAAATTGCTTTACGGAGTCAACCTACATTTAAAAGTTGTCCCAGTCAAAAGTCAACTCATTAATTCACAGTATTTAAGCTTTTATTTTTGTAATCTAGTAATATAAAGTTTTACGTCATTAATCTTAGTTATTTCAATCAGTTCATACATTTCACTTATTATTTTTTATAAAGATTGTGCCATTTTATTTTTAATGCTCTTATGTGAACAAGACCTGATCATTATTAAAGGAACAAATAACTGTTGATTACTTTGAGAGCCCCCTTCATTTTACATGTTATATCCATAAATTTCATGTGAAGTTTATTATGACAAGCTTTTCAAGTGGTCAAACTATTCCATGTGTTGCTTTTGAAACTTCCCTTGTCAAAAAGTGAAACGGCTCTAAAAATTGTGGTTTATAGATTTTTTAAATTATTTAAAAAGCAATAACTATTTCTTTAAGAAATACAGAAAATACCCAAAATTATATTTAAGTAATAATTAGGTCTAATTATTACATTTCAATAAATGGATTAAATTTTTTCACCAGTTGAAAATATAAATCTATTAAGTGAATTTTTCTGGAATCCGAGTTTTTTTTACTTACAAAGGTTTTATTATAACAATTGACATAAATAATTAAAAACCTCAAGTTGGACTATAGCTTTTTAGTACATTTTATAACTACTATTATTTTGTAATACTAACAATAATTTTTATTAAGTGCTTCTTACATGTTAAACACTATGCTAAATATTCTACATGTTGTATCAGATTGCCTTTTCCTCTGATAGCAACCATGTTATTTCCCTTCCCATATGTCCTTATGCCCTTTTACAATACAACATTGTAAATCCCCTATCAACTGTGTCTACTTGCCTTCCCCTTGAATCTGGAAAGATTTATAATGGTGTTGACAAATACAGTTGGGAAGAAGTGATGCTGTGCAACTTTCCAAGGCTAGCTCATATCAGCTCTTGCCTGGCTTGGAAGTCATGAGCACCAGGCTATCATAAGCAATGATGCAATAAACATCCCTATGCATGCATTCTTTAAGAAAATTATTTGAGATATAGTTTGAAGGGATTCCTGTGGCCTGGGATATGTGCAATTTTAATTTAACCAAATGCTGCCTAGACTTCCAGTCTAGACAATAGTCCTAGGTGTGCAATCACACAACTCAGGTGCTAAACATGTGAGTGAGCACGTCTTCAGATGATTCCATCCTTGGTTGTAGATTCATCCCCAGACTTTGGGTCTCCCTAGCCCCAGCTATTGTGAAGCAAATACAAGTCTTTCCTACAATGCTCTTTTCAAATTCCTGACCACTGAATCTGTGAGCATAACAATGTTGTTTTAAGCTGTTAAATTGTAATTTGTTATGTTGCAATGATAATTGAAACACATGTGATAATTTTTCAGTCCTAACAATTTTTTTACTTAGATAATTAATCCTATTATATCAATGCATAAAGAATGCTCATTAAAGGTCTCTATTAACAAGTAAACTAAAAACTATTCAAGTTAATAGTCCCAAGTAAACATCACTGTAAATGTTTCCATTGCATTCATGGCCCTCTCCTAGGGTTTGGTTGGCGGGAGGGATGGGAGAAATATTTACTTACTCAAAAATATTAATGAAAAGTGCCCCACATGCAATTTTATATTCTACTGAGAAACCCATAATTCTGTCAGTTCCTCTCAGAGAAAAAAGATTAAAACAAAAACAAAAACAAAAACACACACACAGAAAAACCCCATAGTAGCAGGAAGGACATTTAGGAAAGGTCAATGTTTTCTGAACTAATTAACACCTTTACATTTCAAGCACTCTGTTCAACCTACTAGACCATATCTTGGACTGGATGATTCTTGTTCAAATTGACACTTGGGAAGATAAAATCATTATTCTAAGTCTGCCCTTAGAATAAGGAGAAATTACACATTCTGCTACATTTTTTCTATTAGAAAAACAGATCCAAGTATACTTTTAGTCAAACCTAAAATATTGGTAAATGACAGTTAATCATCAGACAGTGACATGCAAATGATCACCCCCAACATCGGGTATAGTTTTATCTTTTCAATAGGTTAAACAAAGTCTGTAATTGGTATTGGTGAAAGATTTACAATTGACATGTCATTAAGTGTATAGAGAGTTCATTGTGCGAAAGAGACTTACTTTCACCTACCTGGATCTGAGAAGTTCTTTTCCCCGGGATTTCATTACCTTAATATGACCAAACATTGCTATTGTAACCACCATATTTCAAACCACCAGCACATTCCTGAATTAACAAAAAACCTTTGAACTAATCTTCCTGTATCCGTTATTGTCCACTCAATCTTATCTCTATCAAAAGGCTAGGATTTTTAAAGCATATGTTTTTAAGACATAGTACAAGTAATGTTTCTTCCCCTGCTTTAAACTTCCCTAAGAAAATAGAGAAAAAAACCCTCAACTTTTACCCCTGTCCTAAGGGCCTTCAGATTTGCCTTCATTTCAGACTTCTCCCCTTCACTCATAAGTCGCAGCCATACTTGCTATTCTTCTATCTCATGTGCTCACTAAGCTTATTCTATCTTCAGGACTTTTGCAGTTGTTGGTCTTTCTATCCAAAGGCTCTGTCACCAAACATTCAGATCAGTGGCTCCTTCCTGTCGTTCATTTTTCAACTGAAATGTCAGTCAAGAATTTTTCCCAGGTATCACAATCTAATATTGCTCTATGCACTCCCACTTCAGTTCATTCTCTAGCAACCCACACTTTATTCTTCCCTGGTTCTTAATTGCTATCCCCAATTATACTATCAATTTGCTCATTTCCTGTTTATTGTCTAACTCTAGGAGAACACAAGCTCCATGAGAACAAGGCCCATATCTGCCTTCCTTTTCCCCAGTAACAAATAATCATTTGTTCAATGAATGAAAATAAAACCCTGATCGTGAATAAAAGCAGTGTAGGTATCAGTATGGAGAAAATGTCTGAATTATAAGCCAAATAGAGTTATAACAATGACACTGACAGAGCAAGAGAATATTTTCTTCCCATACTAAGAACTGAAATTTGATTGCATATCAGCCTAAAATAATCAGAACATTTTAACTGTCTTTTGTAAACCCAGCACTGTCACAAATAGTTTAGTTTTATACTTGTATTTCCAACTATAAAGAAGGAGCAGTATTTTGCAACAAGAAAATACTTTAAAAAGTATTGAAATTACATATATATGTGTACATAAGTGTTGTGGATTGAATTTTGGCCCCAAAAAAAGATATAGTCAAGTCACAACATTTGGTACCTATGAATATGACCTCATTTATTTTGACAGTTAATTTTATATGTCAGCTTTACTGGATCACATGTCTAGATGTGTAGTTAAACATTATTCTGGATGTTTCTGAGAGAGTGTTTTTGGATGAGTGTATCATTTAAATTAGTAGACTCTGAGTAAAGTAGATTGCCCTCCAGATTTAGGGTGGGCCTCAACCAATCAGTTGACAGCTTGGATTAAAAAAAAAAAAAGAAAAGACTGAACTCTGCCCAAACAAGAAGAAATTCTGCCAACAGACAATCCTCTAACTTGAGCCACAGCATCATCAGCTCTTCTCTGGGTCTCCAGCCTGCTGGCCCATCCCATAGCTTTTGGACTTGCCAGGCATAATCACATGAGCCAATTCTTTAAAATATATCTTTATATATTTATATATTTATATATTTATATATATATATATATTTATATATATATATATATATACACACACACACACACACACACACACACACACACACATACACACATATATCCTATTGGCTCTGTTTCTCTGGAGAACCCTGACCAATACATTTGTAAATACAGTCTTTGCAGATGTAATCAAGTTAATATGAGGTCATACTGGATTAGGGTAAACCCTAATCTAAGAACTGATGTCTTGATAAAAAGAGGAATATTTGAACATAGAGACAACGGGAAGAACATCATGTGACAATGGAGACAGAGACTGCAGTGATGCATCTACATGCCAAGTAACACGAAGGATTTCTGGCAACCACCAGAAGCTAAGAGAGACATGGGATGATTTCTCCATCAGAACTTCCAGAAAAAAACAACTCTGCCAACACCATAATTTCAGACTTGTAGCTCCCAGAATGTGAAAGAATACATTTCTGTTGTTTTAAGCCATCCACTTTGTGGTAATTTGTTACGGCAGCCCTAGGAAATTAATACAGTAAGTTTAAAAAATGTTTCAAAAGAAAGTATTATGATGTACTCTCTGAACAGCATCCAAAACATAAATCGTACTGAATTTGGAACTGGAAAGATCAGGTCCAATGGTAACATGTAAAACTCATGAGGCTCTATTCTCTATGTTATTGTTTGGCAAAGATAGTTTCACAACAATGAAACCACATGTAAAATGCATTTTTATTTCCTTGAATGTTAGACCTATTTTCATAATCTGACTGTTCCTGTGCTTTTTCATGCCAACCTTTCATAAATATTTCAGCATAATCTTTTGTTTGTTTTTAGAGAACTCCTGCTCCTGAAATTCCCTCATGACCCCTCAGTCTCATCCCTCAGCATTACAGGAACCACATGGTTAGGACATAAAAGGAAAATTCCCAGTAGTATCCCCAATAGAAATTGTCTTTCACTCACAGCCAGCTTAAGTAATGTGAGATCATAAGACAATTATACATTTGTCATAGTAATTCTTTAGATAATATGTAAATGACCCTTAATTGTTCAAATAACTCTGGTTTTTCTACAGCCCACGGGATAATTTTTCAACTGTTATCTTGGCCATAGATATTTAGACCTTAACCCAAAAAGCTTAGTGTATTGGTTTCTTATGGCTGCTCTAACAAATTACTACAATCTTGGTCATTTTAAAAAACATAACTTTATTCTCTCACAGTTGTGGAGGCCAAAAGTCTGAAATAAAGGTATTGGCAGGGCTTCCCTCCCTCAGGAGTATATGGGGGGAAGCCTTTCCTTGCCTCTTTCAGCTTCTAGTGGCTGTTCATATTCCTTGACTTGTGGCCACATCACTTCAATCTTTGTGTCTGATCACACGGGCTCCTTCTCTTCTGAGTGTGTCTCTTGTAAGGACCCTTGTCATTGGACTTAGGCCACACCTGCATAACACAGGGTCTCCTTACATCCTCATCTCAAAATCCTTAATTACAAGTAAAAAGATCTCTTTTCCATTCACAGGTTCCAGGGATTAGGACATGAATATGGTTTTGAAAAGGTCACAATTCAGCCCACTACACTTTAAGTGTTACACATGAATTTCTCTTTAGTTTGCCAGTCACACCTAGTAATACTTTATTCACCTTACAGATGTGTTATCTCTTGAATAAAAATATTTTGCACCTGTATCATTTGAAGCATACTCAAGTAGCAGCAATTGTTTTATTTTTCAACCCTAATTAGGGTTGAGACCACACCCAAAATAAAATACCTCCCTCATAGCAGTTACAATCTGAATGTTATTTTACACAGAAAGTCTATGAGCAATTGAGATTCCCAGGCTATAAAAATTTACATAGGAACATACACCTCCATTACAGTTGACCATTGAACAATTCCGGGATTAGGGGTGCCCACCCTCTGCACAGTGGAAAAATGCACATGTAACTTATCGTTGGTCCTCTGTATCCACAGTTCCACATCCACAGATACAACCGACCCCAAATGATGCAGTACTGTAATACTTACTATTGAAAAAAATCTGCATATAAGTGGACCTGTGCAATTCAAACCTGTGTTGTTCAAGGGTCAACTGTTTACTAACAATAATTTTTCCAATTTTTATTTATATTATGTCACTTTATAGTTAGATTACATCGATCTTCTTTCTCTCCTTCAGAGTGTCTAAATGCTACTGGGTTCAGATTTGCTCCTCCCATATTTCTTATCTCTGTTAATGACATCGTTATCTATTAAAAACTGGGAATCTGCCACTCCTTTCTCATTCTTTCACCTGCTCCATATCAATTTGTTTATAGAATCCTGTGGATTTTATCTTCTAAATATCTCTGGAATCCATTACATTCTCTCCACCTGTCTCCCTTATTTTGCTCGTTGCTTTGGTTCAGATGCCGATCACCTCTTAATTGCAAAGGATAACCTGAGATTCCTGTCTCCCATAAGGTCCCATGACTTCCTGAGCATAGCCATTACTGACCCCTTTTCAAAGCACAAATAGATTCATTTCATTCCCTGACTTCGAAAACTCCTAGAGTTCCACTTTCATAGGTTGAAGCCCAAATTATTCTCTATGACATACACATCTATCTATAATCTCTTCCAGTAACTTCCAACACTCCCTGCTTCCCACTGTCTCTAGCTAAACAGAAGTTTACACTATTTCTCGAGAATCCCAGACTATTTTACTCATGGGTTTTCAACTTGGAATAATACACAGCACTATCTGCTATTCTTTCTCCTTGTTTAATGGTAAACTCCTATTCCTCTTTCAATAAACCAAATATCTCTATTATGTCTGCCTCCATCAGTTCTCATTGATAATGGTTAATTTTTACATAACAAAAAATAGAGCTGGTGACAACTTGAAATTATAATGGAGTATTCACAGTTCAGGCACACAAAAATGGAGTCAGGTGGCCACTGAGGATTCGGTCTCAGACGCATCCCTGGACCACTGAGAACTTGAACTTTCTTTGAACTGTACCAGACCCAAGGACACCACCAGTTGTATTCAGAACAACACCTGCCAGCTACAGCCTTATGGTCTCAAAGTCTTGTAACTTGTAACTATGCAACCATTTTGGACCCCAGACAATCCTTGTTCAACAAGCACCCTCACTTCTTGCCAGCTTCTATTATAATTCTTCACAAACTACTCATGTAACTAACTGTGACCTTGCCGCTTTTTTGCCTTTATAAGCCCCTTCATTTTGTAGTCCACCAGAAGACAATTCAAGTGCTTCTTGAATCTGTGTCTGCCGGGCTGCAGCCCTAATAAACCTCAAATAAACGCCGCTCTATTTCTGAAATTTTGGTTAACAGGGTTAACATTGCCACATTACTCACCTGCTGCTGGTTCAAAACCTCGAGAGTTCCAGGGGTGAAATCCGAAACTGGCTCCCCTACACAGAGGGCAAGGAGGGACCTAAGGTAGAGGCCGGTCACTCCAGGTTGGTAGGTGACAGTTTTAACAAGCAAACTTGCCTACGAGGTTTGTCTTGGGTGCCACAAAACAGTAGATCTCCGCATCTTCCGGCCAGAACGTAAGGAGTTTATAAAAAAGCCTTAATGGCTGGGGTTCAGTCACATGTAGCACAGTCCAGATAGTCCCAATAACACACTACTCTCTCAAGGCTGTGGTCTCAAAGTGGCTCCCGCTGTGGAAATGGCGGGCAGAAAGAGCATTCCGAGGAGAGGGGAGGGGGGAGGAGCCTCTGATTGCCTGATTCCTGCGCTGGGGTTAACCTGCGGTCAAGTCCTCTAGATGACCTCCTCCATCATGGGTACGGCCTATTGTTAAAATGTTGAAATAGTTTCATTCTGGTTTTCTAATTATGTAATCAGTATCATGAGTCCTCGAGTATCTTCCCAATGACCACAAACTGCCAAGGTCCTTCCTTGGAACATCTGATCTCTCCATAATCAAGCAACAAAAAGAGAAACATCTGATAACTGCAGGAGAGCTGCAGCAATTTCCCCAGCACTATAGTCAATCTGATTTGTTGATACCTGTGGGTTGTTTCACTTTTTAAGACTTTTAATATTGCTTCTAAGAAGGAAATCAAGGAATCGATACTCTCTCAAGTTTTTATTATTTAGAGTGTCTCCCATGAGTAGGAAACTATGAAATTATGCTAGAAACTCAGGGGATAATCAGATGTCTTTAAAGTGTCTATAGCTAGGAGGGAAAATAATACATGTATGCACATAAAATAATACAAGATATCTTACATAACTGCAGTTACCATGCATGGTAACTATGTTTTATAAAAGAGGAAGCAATCGCTGCTGGTAGATAGAACCTGACAAATGCACAAGATTTAGTAAATGAAGAAAGGCACATAAGGAGGCAATCCCAGATCAATCGAATATTTGGTGCAAGCAATGAACTGAGATAGTAGAATGTGACCAATGATTGTGATTAAATCAGTTTAACTAGAACATTTGGTGTGTATAAGTGAACAGGGAAAATTAAGCTGGTAAAGATGTGCTGGCAAGCATGAACAAATTTGAGTGGGAGACCAAGAAATGTGCATTTATTCAACAGGAGAATATTTATTGCAATATTATTTAAAATTATGGGGGAAGGGCTTCCCTGGTGGTGCAGTGGTTGAGGGTCTGCCTGCCGATGCAGGGGACACGAGTTTGTGCCCGGGTCCAGGAAGATCCCACAAGCCGCGGAGCAGCTGGGCCTGTGAGCCATGGCCGCTGAGCCTGTGCGTCCGGAGCCTGTGCGTCCGGAGCCTGTGATCCGCAACGGGAGAGGCCACAACAGTGAGAGGCCCGCGTACCGCAAAATAAAATAAAATAAAATAAAATAAAACTATGGGGGAAAAGAAGAATAGTTCATTGTCCATTAATAGATCAATGGTTAAAGCATGCTATGGAATTTTGACACAAATGGGGGTAGATCCACATGTATTGACAAGAAAAAATTCACTAAGACATATTAAGTTATAAAAGCAAGTCAGTCATAGCACTCTCCCTCTCTACCTCTTTTTCCTTTTTCTCTCTGTTTCTCTCTCTATCTCTCTCTCTTTCGCCCTCTCTTTTTACCGCAAAGTATCCATAACTTATCTGAGAAATTTTGGAAGCTAATAAAAAGAAAACTGTATCCACCATATAATAGGATTTTATAAATATTACATTTCATAAGACTGAAAAAGAAAGATCAAAATAAGCGTCATTCTTCACTCCACCCAAAGAACACTTATAAAACCAAAAGAAGGCATTGAAGGTATTTAACCATAGAAATCATATAATAGGACCTGCTTTTCTACAGATAATTTTTTTTAATCCCTAAGACATTGAAGAAGTTTCAAGATTTGAGAAATGTTTGTTCTTTTATTAATATTAGTATTGTTTTGGAGTATAATTTATTTTAATTTTTATCAAGAAAGTTTTTTCCCCACTGATATTAATTTTAGAGGAGAAAAACCAAATTTGTGGATGTAAAAAATCCTGATTACTCTAAAATGGTTTAGTGACTTCTCTTAAACTTTTCTAGAAACACAGAAAATTACTTGCTTCTGTAATCATTTGCTTGCTGGTGGAAGCGCTCTTCAAAACCAGAATACAAAGGATGTGTTAAGTAAACCTCTAATTCTCAAATAAGGAATCTCTGTAAGAAATAAATGAAAATAAAAGTATTCTTCTGTGGAATTTATGCCATAAACTGGACTGTTTCTTCAATGCATACCTATGGAGCCCATTTAAAAGAACATATGATGTCACAAAAAAAAAAAAAAAAAAAAAGATTTGAGGGAGAGGTTAGAGGCTGAAAAAAGAAAAATTAAAATATGTTTTTATCCCCCCCAACCCCAGAATGTGTATGGAACCAAAAAAAGAGAAAGTTACCTTTTGATGTCAAGATCTACACTACAGAATTACTTGTTGCATTTTATTGCCACTTGCTGCTACTTGTTAAAGACAAATGCAAACAACTGCTGAGTTATAACTAGCAGTCTGCAGACCTGGACAGTATTTCAAAAGCATACTGAGTAGACTGAAACATTCTTTATGAAAATATTTCACTTTTCAACTTTGAGTTTAAACAAGAAACCAGAGGAAACTAAGTTTGGTAAGATCCTAGATAATTTGAAATTTAATATTTTATGATTTAAAAGAAATAAAGCCTGTTGTTTTTTCTTATGTGGTCATGTAATAATGAAATTAGAATAATGAGAAAGATGTGTTCATATATTCTAAAACCAGCAGGTTTTTATGTTTAATGTTATAATTGAATTTTCTCTGTATAATCTTGCAAAAACTCAAAAGAATTAACACTTGATATAATTTTAAATGAAAGAAAAATTTACCTTTGGCTTAAAAATAATGATATATATCTAATTATATTTACATGTATATTTTTATAAAATATATTGATATACATATATCCATTTGCTGAGTTTTAAAAACTAAGGTTGGTTTATATAAGCTAAAATGTTCTAAAGAGACCAAATTTCTAAATTTAGATTACAAAATTATTCCCACAGTAACCTACAGTACAAACTCTTACCAATTATTAATTATGTATCTCTCCTTGTATAGATGTTATAATAAAGTGGTACATTTAAAAGAACAAGATATCAATTCCTTTTATATGATACATTGTTGCCAACCCTCCCAAGTCAATCCCCAGCAAGGGTCATTCTGCCTGGTGTCACTCATAACTATAGAAGAAGGACCGTGTTGGGTTCAGAAGCAAAGGAAAGCTTTAGTCTCTAATCAGAGAATGGAGAGGTGCGAGCTCACGCTCTAGAGCACACGCAGCACACGCAGCACATGCAGCACACGCTCTCTGGACAGGTCGTGGGCGGGGCTGCTTTATAAGGATCCTGTCAGTGGGAGGGGCGTGGGGTTCTCCCAGGGCCGGCCCGGATCACAGGGCCTGGTTCAGCACCTCCGCACACGGCCCCCCGCCGCCATCTTGAATTGCTGTGTTGTGAGCTTCTGCCTGCGGTCTGAGCTGAGATGTTGGGGTAGCCTTTTGTTTTGCCGGAGGAACTCTGGTCTGAAGGGCAGGCATAGGTCTCTGCATATGGCTCCCTAAGAGCAAGTGAAACTAGACTAAGCACAAAGGAAAAAAAAAGGTTAGACTTTATTTTATTACCCAGATACGATTTTTGTCCTCTGGGAATTGTTAACGGCCTTTGCTGGTGACCAAATGGTACAATATTTATAGAAATATGTGATCAGATGTAAAGTCTTCATCCTCAGAGCCATTTTGAAAGAAATAAAGAGGTAAGCAACATTTTTCAGAAGTTTACTTTGGTTTGCTTCTTTGTATAGAAAATATTAATTGTATACTAATATCAGACATTAGTAAATATTAGGTTGTTTGTATATAAATTAAGAGGAATTTACTTCTCTTGGTATTCCTGGAACAATTGATTGGATGGAGGTAAACGGGCAATGCTTAACTGATTATAAAACAATCACCACAGCAAATAGCTATTTAAGAGATAAGTTGAGAAAAGAAGTCAGAAAAAAAAAAAATGGATTTGAAGGTCATGGACTTTGCCAAGCTTTTCTATCCAAAGAAATATTCTTCCATTCAAGTTGCAATATGAATAGACATAGATATGTAGTTTATTTGGGCTTTCATAAGTGATATATTAAGACTATATACGCCTAAACACATACATTATAATCAGGAAATAGTTTTAAGGTGAAAATTTCTTATTTCATGAAGACCTTCCGATATTAATTACAAAACAGCCTAAAAATTGCTTTGCTTTATGTTTTTATTTTTCCTCTGAAAGTGTTCAAAATCAGAAGTAACTAAGGTATGTTTTTCTACAATAGAGAAACTCTACCTCCAGAATTCAGAAAAAAAATGACTGAGTAGTACATTTGGGCTCTCTCAAGGGCCGCTGAAACTTTGCTCTGATTATTATTCACCATCCCTAAATTGCAGAGAAAATGAAAATGGCAGAGGAAGATTTAGCCGTTCAGTAGTCAGAATCAAGTTGCGCTGTCATCAGAAAAAAGTGGAATATATTGGCAGCCTTACATGCGAACAATAAAAATCCTCACTCCTAGGTGAGATTTGCCCTTCTGAGTCGAAGTGGAAATTGCACAAAGCAGGTAAAAATTCCCTATTTTTCCATGTAGGGTTTCAATCTACCACACAATTTTGAGATCATTTTCAAGGTGGTCAAAACCAAATAAATATCTGTGCACAAGGGCACTAATACTTATCATTTTAATGAAGAACAGAGTAGATATCAGGTACATTCACTAAAATTAAATATGTAGCATAGGCCTTACCAGATTTTGACATTGTGTGTGTGCGCACACACTTGTGTGCGTGTGTGTGTGTGTTTGTGTACAGTGTGTGTAACAGTTGGAGTGAACTTAAGTTATTCTAATTTGTTATGTTTAAAACAAATTTTTATAATTAAGAGAAAAATGTAGACCTTTGAACAAAATATAAAATGTATCTAGTAAACTTAATACTAAGAACTGACATTTAGCCTGTTCCATTTTGTTGGAACCTCAGCCTAGCAGAGAGGGGGGAATTGTAAATCAAAATCCTGAGTTGACCGATACCTGCCCGCACCATATCTTTCCAAAGACTACATACATAAGATGGCTGGGATACTCAGATTTCTTTCCTACGTGTGTTTTAGTACCCTTCTCTGTTGCAGACAATATACTCATAGGAGCATAACCATTGCCAAGGTTGCCTTTGAGGTTACTTCGTTCTCAGTGGCACTGAGAAAAAGGAGAGGAAAGGTCTTATATAGCATCACCATTCCTGTTGCATCAAAAGTCTCACGTAGGCAAGTGGACTAAAAAATACTTCATGTGGTTCACAGTATTTTTTATTGCAAACTTAAAGCAAGAAGAATACTGAGATCTGAAGTTAAAAATTAGTCTGATCTGAGTAAGAATTCAGCTTTGACAAAATAGACAAAAACTGTTTTATGAAACTATATTGTCTAATAAGACTTGATAGTAAGAAAACAGAAAAAAGTTATAAGCATTTTCAAAATGCCCAGGAACCCTTCTACTTTTACTTTAAATTGGCATTAAGAACTTTATTTAAAATTTTTTTAAAAAGAGAAAGAGGTATCTATCTGTACAGCCATGTTCATAGCAGCAGCATTCAGAATAGCCAAAAAGGTGGAAGCAACCCATATCCATCAATGGATAAATGAATAAATAAAATCTAATATCCTGTACAATGGAATATTACTCAGCCCTCAGAAGGATTTTTCCTTCCTTTTTAGGACTGAATAGTATAGATGCTTCAACAATGATTAACCTTGAGGACATTATGTTAAGTGAAATAAGCCAGTCAAAAAAAGGCAAAAACCGTGTGATTCCACACATGTGAGGTATTTGGAGTAGTCAGTCTCTTAGAAACAAAGTAGAATGGTGGTTGACAAAAACTGGGGGGAGGGGAAAATGGAGAGTTATTGTTCAATGGGTACAGAATTTCAGTTTTGCAAGATGAAAAAGTTCTGCAAGTTGGTTGCACAACAATGTGAATATACTTAATGCTACTGAGCTGTACGCTTAGAAATAGTGAAGATGGTAAATTTTATGTTTTTACCACAACTCTAAGAGTTAGAAATATTTTTTAAAGAATTTTGTTTTTATTTCTGTAGCCTATATATGATTTTTACCAGTTATGCTAGTTAATATAGATTTTTAACTTTTAATACAGTACCAACATGTATAAAATAGCAAATGGGAAGAGTGTATAATAAGAAGGTCTCACCATTCTCAATCTGCAGTTCTGCAATCTGAAGGGAATCATTTTAATTGTTTTAACTGTTTCTGATTTATATGTGATGATTATGCCCATAACTCTAAATTATATGCTTTATCAATTCTTACTGTTTTCTTAATTTTTGTACTATTATAGATAAGTATTTATTTCAACTGCTCAATTTAGCATTTTTATTTAAAATTATATATTTTACTTTTGTATATTTTCCATCAAATCAGCATGTTCTGAAGCCTTTCTCTGTAAGATGGAGAAATCTGTCTTTCCACTTCAGTTCCCTTTCCTTCCAACTCCAAAAGTTTTACTTCACATTGTAAAATGTGTAGCCATTTAATTCTGATCTGTATCTCTTATCAACTGTCTATCGGTTGACTTTTAAAGTTGAACATCAGTAAACAGTGTTTGCATTACATGATTTGATATCATATAGTAATTTAATATTTACCAGTTGGCAAATCAGCTTACATTTTTCCTGTAGTTACTTATTTCTTGTCTTTTTCTCATCCATAATTTGCATTTATCACAGCCTCAATTTTTTTTTTTTTTTTAGTTCTTCATCATTTCATTTATACTATCAAGTCCCATTTTCCTTGGATATGTCTCTCATCTCCTTCTGGAACTGTCCTTCCTCCTACTCCAATCAGAACTGATTGCACTCAAGATGAGCTGTGCAACTCTCATCCCTGTCACTACCATATTGGACCCAGCGTTTCTTAGAACTCATACCCTCTACTTTCTTGGTTTACACCGTCATCTGACTGAAGCAGAGCTTTGAGTAACATTCTCAGTGTGGTTTTGGGGAAGTTACTTTTTAAGTTTTTGTATGCTTTTTTTCTGCCCTCACAATTGCTTGATAGTTTTGAGTATAGAATTCCAAGTTGAAATTATGTCCCTTAAGAATTCGGAAGGCATGCTGCTGTGTCCTAGGATGTAGAATTGGCGATGAAATGCCAAATTCTTGTTTCTTTGAAGACAGTTTTTTTCTGCTTGCAAGTTTTTAGGATCTCAGGTACTGAGAACTGCCTGGTTTATTTATTGAAATCACAACCTAAAAGAGAAAATAGAAATTGTGAAGAGAGAAACCTAAACTGACCTGGTATCTGTGAGCATATAATGAAATTGAAAAATTCAGTGTTATGTCTTTTTTCAGTCACCCCCATAAAATACGTAATGGATGTTATTAATTAAAAACCATTTTTATTATGGGAAAATGTCCTGAGTTATTACTTTGCAAATTCCCTACGCTCTCTATTCTCTATGTAGAGCCCCTTCTAGTTATGATTAGACAAACTAGTATCATATATGGCACTTACTTTTTTTTGTCACATTTTCCACTTTTTGCCTTTATTTCACAGTCTCAAAAGTTTTTCCATTCTTATTTTTTTAATTATCAAAACTCTCACACAAAATTCCATTTCAAGTGGAATCCTTCAACTAATTCCATCACAATCATTTTGTTTCTTAAATATGAAATTTCCTGGGCCCCTATCCCAGATCTCATGAGTAAGAATCTGTGCTTGTGGAATTGCCATTTAAATGTACACTCATGATGATTCTTCTGTATGCTTATGAGTGGTGTGGTAACACATAGGTAAGTTACTAACTTCTCTGAGGCTCAGTTTTATAAGTAGTAAAATGGAGATCTTAATAGCTCTTACTTCATAGAACTGTTAGGAGGATTATATGAGTTATCACTTACAAAAGACTTAGAACAATGCCTGATACACATAATCATGACTTAAATGTTAAATTTATGACAATATAGTGAAAACTCAGTATCAGATAAAGTTGTAGATAGAAATATCACTGGGTTTTCTGTCCTCAGCAATTAACCACATACATACACACTCACACAAACACACACACACACACACACACACACAGTGTTTGATTAATTAACATGGAAAAATAAGACTCTCTTCTTTTGATTTTAAATGTATGTGGCAAAGCCTCTTCAAAGCTCATTTAAACATTTTCCTGCAAAACATTAACTCAATCTGATGCTCAAAGAACATATGCAATGTTGACTTTTCTGCATTCTCCATACAAGAATGCTTTTATGATCTATCCCATGTGACCTCTCCAGCTTCATCTTGTGTCAGTTGCCCAAACTTGGCCAGCCAGGCCTGTTGAACTACTTGCAAGGCTCACACATAACACCTTTTTGCTCCTCTCTCTCGTTGTATTTCCTCTACCTAAAAACATCTCTCCCCGATAACACCCCCAGCAACTGTTACTCTCCAAATTTAGTTCAGTCACCACCCACCTCTTTGTGAAGATTATCTCCTATATCCTCCTTTCTCTGCTCCCCTATCATTTTGCCCACCTGCCTTTTTACACCTATTATGTGTAAGTGCTCATATTATTTACATATTGGTCTGCCTTTCTTGTCAATGAATCCCTAGGAATAGGAAATGCAGTTGGGCATTTGCTATATTCATGTTTGTTGAATTAATAACAATGGAAGATGTGTAAACTGGAAATCTTTAAATGCTTGCTAAAAACTGGGAACATTTTCTAAAGTGTGATATTATACAATAAGAATTTGAGCTTTTTTAAAAAGCTGAAAAACTTCCAAGTCTACTCCTACAGAGTGCAGAACTGATGTCTAAAAAAGGAGTATGATGTACATGGCTAGCAAGGTGAGGACTACGGTGGTGGAGATGTCATAGAAATTGGGCTGTATAGCCTAAAGCCTCAACAAGTACCTTCTGCACACAATTCCGTAGCTGCTTTCACAAGTGGAATCCAGAACAATATACTCCATTGCCTTGATTAGAAGATATGAGAGTTATTTAAAACTGAAATAGTTTAATTATTTAGTAAAGGCATGATAGACCAAATAATATCTATCCTCATGAGATGAATATTAGACAAGCCTATCTCTCAATGTGCGTATTTCTGCTGTCTTAATTATACAGTTTATGATTTTATCAGGAACCATGCTCTGGGTTACAAATAGGACCTCATCAACCATGCATTTCATCTGCCGTTCACGCATTATTTTATGGTGACAGCACAATATCTACCTATGGTAATTGCATGCTGGTAATTTATTTTTAATATCTCTCAGCTGGTTTGGCTGTAATTTTAAAATAGAATATAACAGCAGTGAGTCTTACAACAATGTGATTTTCCCCTTTATTAGATACAAAATGACTACCTTTTGTGAAACAGAGAAATAGCAAAAAGAATTATCTGAGACTTAAACATATTAGAAAAATACATTTAACAAATCATTAGATTTTGAGTGCTAAATCTGTCATCTAATTGTTTCATGAATGCATATCTTATTATTTCTTCCTTCTAAGCTGAGTATCAGTTTAGCCTGTTTTTTCAAATAAATGAAATTTTAAATAACAATAATTATCTATAAAATTAAAATCAACCAATTTTAACCCTTACTGGTCTTTAAAATATTTTGGTTACCTTTCTTTTTCTCTTTTTTAATAAATTTATTTATTTATTTGTTTATTTATTTTTGGCTTCATTGGGTCATCGATGTTGGGTCTTCATGGCTGCGCACAAGCTTTCTCTAGTTGCGGCGAGTGGTGGCTACTCTTTGTTGCAGTGTGCGGGCTTCTCATTGCAGTGGCTTCTCTTGTTGCAGAACTCGTGCTCTAGGCGAGCACTAGGCACGCGGGCTCAGTAGTTGTGGCTCGTGGGCTCTAGAGCGCAGGCTCAGTAGTTGTGGCGCATGGGCTTAGCTGCTCTGCGGCATGTGGGATCTTCCCGGACCAGGGCTTGA
>NW_006777514.1:128309-132185 GCF_000442215.2 Lipotes vexillifer
TGCAGGCCCTAGAGTGCAGGCTCAGTAGTTGTGGTGCACGGGCTTAGTTGCTCCGCGGCATGTGGGATGTTCCCGGACCAGGGCTCAAACCCGTGTGCCCTGCATCGGCAGGTGGATCAACCACTGCGCCACCAGGGAAGTCCCTACCTTTCTAATATAAAATAGCTAGTGCTAATCAGGAGGAAAATGTAAAAACAAAGAGAAATTATTAGGTTAAACTGTTAAGTATGTTTTTAAACGGCATCAGCACATGTTACTCTATTTAAAGGATGTTTTATATACCATTAACAAAAATGTATTAAATAAATCAGAAGTATATGGATCAGTTAGATGTATGAGAACTAGGCAAAATATAAAAATATTCCAGCACTTCTATGACTAAGTAGTAAAGCAAGCAATGAATATAATAGAGACTGAGTTAAGAATTGACCAGGCATCATCTTGACCATCTTCCTCTTAACCAAATTTTTTCTCGATCAGTACATTCATATCTTTAGCCAAGACCTCTCTCCCGACCTCCAGCACACACGTGTAACTGCCTGCCGGCATCTCCGCTTAGATGTCAAAGGCGCCTCAGATCACACAAACACATCTGCACCAGTTATCTTCTCCTCCTCTAGTGTCTCTTACCTAGTAAATGATAACCTCATCCACAAAACAGCTTAAGCCAGAAACCAGGCACTATACTAACATCTTCCTCTTAACCAGTCATTGTATTATAAGTTCTACTTTATAAATAATTTGTTCACTCTACTCTCTTGTTTCTGTTTTTACTATCAACACCAAACTCAATAATCTCTCTACTTCGGTAACATTCTAATTGTTTTTGGGAGTTCTTCACTCTTACCCCTTTCAATACAGGAGCCAGAGTATAAACTTTTAAAATTCAAATCTGATCATTTACTCCCTCCCAGTATACTTTGGTGACTTCCAACTGTCCAAACTTCCCTACAGGAACTCACAAGATACTCAATTTAAAACCTACTTACTCCTCTAACGCTTATATTCTATCCATGTCTTTTCCTATCCCTTGAATAACTTAAGTTTCATGGCATTTTCAGAAAATGTCTTCTGCTCCCCTTTTCACCTAGATAAGTTCTGTTCATTTTTTAAGCATCAGTTTCCACATTACTCTTTCAGGAAGAGCTTCCTTAAATACCCCAAACTAAGTTTTCCCTTTATTTTCTTTGCCCCCTTTTTAACTCCTAATACCTACCTCTCCTACTAGATTGCCATCTTCATAATGACAGAGATAAATATTTCATTCAGCAACAGAATAAAACCTTGATATTAAGCTGTGGTGGGTCATTCAATTTATACTTCTCCCACCCTGTGAGAATCTCTGGTCAGTGAACTTGGTAATGAAAACTTCAAACAGCTGGCTGTCTGGAAAGATGGTTTTGTCCAATAACCATTTGCATGTTGAAATTTCTAGTTCTCTCTAGCTCCAGATCCATATGTTTATCTAGCTGCTCCCTGGATATTCCAACTGAATGTTTCCAGTTAATCAAAGTCACATGTGTTAAACAAGCACAACTCTTAGAACTAGTAAGACGTGTCATTTCTCTGGGCCCCTGAACTTTAGGGGTCCCACATACCCAAATCATATGAGATGTAAATTTGCTGAAGAACACGAGTGCCTTTGTAACTTAGAATTTGGCACTCCATGGAACGCCCCATACACTTAAACATTTATTTTCATACTAACTTATTAACTAACTCTGTTTAGGCCCCAGGGAAATTGTTCTTCACATAACTCACCCTCTGTCCTTAAAACAAAATGTGACTGTGGCCAGGTGCAGTGACAGCTTGAGGATTTTGCTGCTGCCACCATCTGAGCAGAAACCACTTCAAAGGGTGAGTCCAGTTTTAAACAGTGGCAGAGAAAAAGCATATAAACTAATTTGTCAAATTCTTCCTCTCAGCAAGATTGCAGGGTATTCCTTCTTAACAAAATACTGTTTGCCGGGCTTCCCTGGTGGCGCAGTGCTTGAGAGTCCGCCTGCCGATGCAGGAGACGCGGGTTCGTGCCCCGTTTCGGGAGGATCCCACATGCCGCGGAGCGGCTGGGCCCGTGAGCCATGGCCGCTGAGCCTGCGCGTCCGGAGCCTGTGCTCCGCAAATGGGAGAGGCCACAACAGTGAGAGGCCCGCATAACGCAAGAAAAAAAAAAAAAAAAATACTGTTTGCCAGTAGTGTCAACTATCTGTTATTTGTTTTCCTTCATCTTTCAGTTTATAATTCTAGAAGTACTCAAGGTTTAGCATGGTATTCACAAGGGTTGCACATGTAAGACGAAGAAAATTGACAGTGTTAAACAATATGTATTGTTCTTTAAAAATGCATTAATTCTATAAAAATATGTCTAGTCATAATATGTGTGAAGCATGTTTTTTATATTTCCATATGGAACTACATATTACTTCAAGAGTTGGTTAAAATTGTGATATAAGTGATAATTTTTTATGTAAAGAAATTAAAATAGTTTGCAATATTTTTCTGTGATAATAATAATTTACTGTGTAAGATTCTCTTACACTGTTTGAGCTCAGTTTATTTGAAGTCTCAGTATTATTTTAAGAATTTTTTGACAGTTCAATTTCCTAAGTATTCAAAAGAGCAGTTTTGCTAATAAATTAATTTTAAGAAACTACCTAGGAATTATTATGATTCAAAAAAGATCTTATTTAGCATTAGTGTCAATTGGTATTAATGTCAAAAGAACATGAATTGTGTGAAAACCATGATTATTACAATATAATTAGTGGATTTGCTGAAATAAAGGCAAGAAAATAATTTATAAATAATAAAAAGTAATTGATTAGGAATTGCATATCTTTCTCTTACTATGTGTTCAGACATTGCTGTTTATCCACAGAACACCAAGATATGTATAATAACTAAATTCTCTTTGATATTTTATAAACTTTCAGTAATATAAAAATCATAATTTTACATTTTTGGGGTATGTGTAATATAGTTGTGTTTGACAGAGTAAGTTGGTAGAACATATATGATGTGATACTACTAGCTTTACTTAAAATATTTAATTATTAATCATATAGTAAGTTCATCTCCATTTGTACTCTTCTCAAGTGTCATAAATATTAGGAGCAGGCTTGTCTTAAACTTAACTTATCCTTCCGTAACCCCACCTAATCATAGAAAATCACACCACTAATCCTCTATTTGCTCTCTCCACTCCTTTTAATATTGAAGACCTCATCTAATCTGAGGGTCTTCAAAGATACTGTTCCCTTCAGTTAGAACAGATCTTGCTTTCATTCTCAATTTAGTGAATTCTAATCCAGTTTGAATAATAATGTTTTAGGGAAACCATCCCTAATCCATTTGGTTAATCCATTTCTTTTGCAACATACTCTTATTGCACTTTTCGTAATAAATATTTATTTACCATTTTAAAATTTGTCTTCCCTGCAAAATTGTATGTTCCAAAAGTAAGATATGGGTCTAAAATATTCACCATTGTTTTCCAAACACAGTGCAGTGTCTGCCTCATGGCATGTATTTATTAAATTGAATTACATTGGTTTGAATTAAAAGCATTTAATTGAAAGTAGAGCCAAGAATAGAATCATTTCTCTAGAAAATGAGTCCATGATTTCAGTAAAATATGAAAAGCATAATGAAGATTAATAAAATAAGAAATAGGAACATAACTCAGCAAGGAAAGTTGATAAGAGGGAAATCTGAATGTTGTATTTCATATGCTGAATTTACCAACACAACCAGATATCCATTCCAGCAAATGTCATTACAGCTTCTTCGCATTATTTTTCAACTTACTAGTGCTGCAAGCCCACTTTTAAGGAGAATACCTTTTTTTTTTTTTTTTTTTTTTTTTTTTTTTTTTTT
>NW_006777514.1:132322-132801 GCF_000442215.2 Lipotes vexillifer
CCGGGGCACGAACCCGTGTCCCCTGCATCGGCAGGCGGACTCTCAACCACTGCGCCACCAGGCAAGCCCGAGGGGAATACTTTTAAATCTGTTTCTGTAACAGGCTTTCAGTAATTTAGACAATGGATGTTCGGACTGTTCACTTAATGTGAAACTTTGATCTAAAGTTGCTTCACTGAAAGAAAAATAAAAGTGTCAGAAATTTGTACAACCTTTGCATCTTTCATTGTTTAATCTCTGATTGATTCTATGTTCTAGCATTGAAATAGAGGTTTGAACTTTAGAAAGACCTGAAAAAAGTTTCTGCAAGATCAAGTTGCTAAGAAAATAAATTATCTACTCTATATTTATATACTTCAAATTAAATGTTTCTAATTTTAGTACATTCACTAATGAAAACGTTTTCCTTGACTTACAAATAAAAGCATTTTTCTCTGATGCAGACTGGTGTATAAGGGAACACATCAAAATCTTTCCCT
>NW_006777514.1:132811-135022 GCF_000442215.2 Lipotes vexillifer
ATGTGATAAGAAACTATTTTTATTGTCTTTGCAGTTTATAATCTTGCTGAAGGAATTATAGCTAACAGTCTAGCCATTCTCTCTTTAACACTCACTTATTATATTTTAAATTGTTTTAGAGTAGTCATAAAGCATCTGTGTTGCTCTTATGATATTTAAACTTATAACACTGTACTTATATACCAGTAGACTACCTCGTGGTATACTCAAAGAATGTAATAAACATAAATTATTCAGTAACTATTAAAACTAGAAGACCTACTAAGGCTAAGAGCCATGTGCAATTTAAATCATATCTAAAATATAATTTTGTTACATGTGGTACAATTTTTAGAAAATATTCAAAATATAACTCAAAACACTAAATTTTTTCAAGTTGACTCATGATATCTGGGTTTTTTTTTTTTTTTTTTTTTTTTTTTTGCGGTACGCGGGCATCTCACTGTTGTGGCCTCTCCTGTTGCGGAGCACAGGCTCCGGACGCGCAGGCTCAGCGGCCATGGCTCACGGGCCCAGCTGCTCCGCGGCATGTGGGATCTTCCCGGACCGGGGCACGAACCCGTGTCTCCTGCATCGGCAGGCGGACTCTCAACCACTGCGCCACAAGGGAAGCCCGTTATCTGGGTTTTATTTAATGCTTCGATGCTATGAAATACCTTCAGTTTGGAATTTAATTGGTGGACAGATTTGCAAGATTGAAAATTATTTTATACTATGTAGAGAACAATGTTAGACCTTTACACTTAAACCTGGCCTTCTTTTAAACTGTATTTACAGGCACACCTCAAAGATATCATGGGTTCAGTTCCACACCACTGAAGTAAAGCAAATATTGCGATAAAAGTCATACAAATTTTTTGGTTTCCCAGTACATATAAAAGTTATGTTTATACTATACTGTAGTTGATTGTATGCAATAGCATTATGTCTATCAAAGTAATGTGCATACCTTACTTTTTAAAAAAAAAAACTTATTACTGAAAAATGCTAACCATCATCTGAGCCTTCAGCAAGTCATAATCTTTTTGCAGTATTTAATTATTTATTTATTTATTTTCTTGGCTGTGTTGGGTCTTTGTGGCTGTGCACAGGCTGTCTCTAATTGTCGCGAGCGGGGGCTACTCTTTGTTGCAGTGTGCGGGCTTCTCATTGCGGTGGCTTGTCTTGTTGCTCTAACCACACGGGCTTCAGTAGTTGTGGCATGCAGGCTCAGTAGCTGTGGCTCATGGGCTTAGTTGCTCTGTGACATGTGGGTTCTTCCCAGACCAGGGCTTGAACCCATGTGCCCTGCATTGGCAGGCAGATTCTTAACCACTGCACCACCAGGAAAGTACCTCTTTTTGTAATAGTAACATGAAAGATTACTGATCATAGATCACCATAACAATGAAATAGTATAATATAATAATAATTATGGTAATAATAATTAAAGTTTGACATATTGTGAGAATTAACAAAAATGTGACACAGAGATATGAGGTGAGCAAATGTCAGAAAAATGGCACCAATGGACTTGCTTAACACAGGAGTGCCACAAACCTTCCATTTGTAAAAAACATAATATCTGTAAATCACAATAAAGTGAAGCACAGTGAAAGGAGGTATGCCTGTACATTCATCGTCTATCTCCTGGGAACTCACACACACACACAAAATACCCAGATAAACTAGTTACCTTTACAGGCATAGCAGGTGTACAGTGTCTCCTAAAAAGAAATTATCTATAAAAACTGTCCCCAAATCATTTGAATATGAATGCCATTTGAATTTAAATGGAAAAATGTCAATCAAGGTATTATCAAGCAATGATTTCTACCAAATTCTGTCATAAGGGAATGCAGAACAAGGAGAATTTTCCAATGTATATTATTTATCAATGAGAAAAATTCCAGTTTCAAAACTGGTACTTTCAGTAAAATCTCAGATAAATAATTCACATAGCCTTAAGAATAACATATGTGTATCTTTTCATGTGCACACTTGTATATAAACCTATGGAACACAAGTATATGATAATTCAGCATAGTTCATGGTACGTAATGCTCAAGAAATACTCCTTGAAAGAAAGTGTGAATGAATGCAAAACATACTAAATATATGCCTACATGCAACAGCAACAATAGAATTCATGTTCTTAATACTAATTTTCAGTGTTTCTATCAGATTAAAAGTTTCATATATATGGATAAATAGATTGATAGTAAGAGGGAA
>NW_006777514.1:135032-156996 GCF_000442215.2 Lipotes vexillifer
GGGAAAGAGAGAGGGATGCTTTCTTTGTGAAGAAGGGCTTTAATAGCATTAGTTAATTAGTTATAAATTAGAGAAAGTTTAAATGCACCAATATTTGTAGGGAGAAATACACCACAGTATATTTACTGGGGAAAATTTACATTCTCTAAAACTTATTTTCTAAAATGTATGACAAATTGATATTTGTACCTTTCTTTCTTTCTTTCTCTCTTTCTTTCTTTCATTCTTTCTTTTTTTCTTTCTGTCCTTTTTTTTTTTTTTTTTTTTGTGGTACATGGGCCTCTCACTGCTGTGGCCTTTCCCGCTGCGGAGCAGTCTCCGGATGCGCAGGTCCAGCGGCCATGGCTCACGGGCCCAGCCGCTCTGTGGTATGTGGGATCCTCCCAGACCAGGACATGAACCCACGTCCCCTGCATCGGCAGGCAGACTCCCAACCACTGCGCCACCAGAGAAGCCCTTCTGTCCTTTTTTCTTTCTTTCTTTCTCTCTTTCTTTTATTGACATATAGTTGACATACAATATTATGTTAGTTTCAGGTGTACAGTGTAATAATTTGACACTTAAATACATTATGAAATGATCACCATAAGTCTAGTAACCATCTGTCACCATACAAAATTATTACAGTATTATTGACTATATTCCTTCTACTCTTAATACATCCCCATGACATTTATTTTATAGCTGGAAGTTTGTACTTCTTAACCCCCTTAAACCTATTTTTTTTTTTTTCTTGCGTTATGCAGGCCTCTCACTGCTGTGGCCTCTCCCATCTGCGGAGCACAGGCTCCGGACGCGCAGGCCCAGCGGCCATGGCCCACGGGCCCAGCCGCTCCGCGGCACGCGGGATCCTCCCGAAACGGGGCACGAACCCGTGTCTCCTGCATCGGCAGGCGGACTCTCAAGCACTGCGCCACCAGGGAAGCCCCCCCTTAAACCTATTTAACCTAACCCTCTACTCACTTTTCCTCTGGCATCCACCAGTTTACTCTCTGAATACATAGCCTGTTTCTATTTCGTTTTGTTTATTCATTTTTTTAGAGTTTACATATAAGTGAGATCATACAGTATTTGTCTTTCTCTATCTGACTTATTTCACTTAGCATAATACTGTATAGGTCCATCCATGTTGTCTCAAATGACAAGATTTCATTCTTTTTTACTTTTTTATGGCTGAGTAATATTCCACACACACACAGACAAACACACACACACACAAACACCATATCTTTCTTATCCATTCATCTATCTATGGATATTTTGTTGCATCCATATCTTGGCTATTATAAACAATGAGGCAATGAACATAGGGGAGCATAAATCTTTTCAAATTAGTATTTTGTTTTCCTCAGGTAACTACCCAGAAGAGGAATTATTGAATCAAATAGTAATTCTATTTTTAATTTTTTGAGAAGCCACCATACTGTTTTCCATAGTGGCTATACCAATTTACATTTCCACCAACAGTGCATGAGGGTTTCCTTTCCTCCACATTTCTGCCAACACTTGTTATTTGTTGTCTTTTTGATGATAGCCATTCTGAGAAGTGTGAGGTAGTATTTCATTGTGGTTTTGATTTGCATTTCCCTGATGATTAGTAATGCTGAGTATCTTTTTCATGTGCCTGTTGTTCATTTGTATGTCTTCTTTGGAGAAATGTCTATTCAATTCCTATGCCTATTTGTAATATATTTTGGGTTTTATTTTTATTTTTATTTTTTTATTTAGTTAGTTATTTTTGGCTCGTTGGGTCTTTGTTGCTGCACGCGGGCTTTCTTTTTTCTAGTTGCGGCGAGCGGGGCTACTCTTCCTTGCGGTATGCAAGCCTGTCATTGTGGTAGCTTCTCTTGTTGTGGAGCACGGGCTCTAGGCACGTGGGCTTCAGTAGTTGTGGCACGTGGGCTCAGTAGTTGTGGCTCATGGACTCTAGAGCACAGGCTTAGTAGTTGTGGCGCATGGGCTTAGTTGCTCCGCGGCATGTGGTATCTTCCCAGACCAGGGCTTGAACCTGTGTCCCCTGCATTGGCAGGCAGATTCTTAACCACTGCACCACCAGGGAAGCCCTATTTTGGGTTTTTTGATACTGAGTTGTATGATTTCTTTATATAATGTAGATATTAACTCCTTATCAGATATATCATTTGTAAATGTCTTCTTCCATGTAATAGGTTACATTTTCATTTTGTTGATGTTTTCCTTTGCTGTGCAAAAGTTTTTTAGTTTGATGTAGTCCCATTTGCTTATTTTTGTTTTTGTTGCCCTTTCCTGAGAATACAGATCCAAAATTTATTGAGACTTGTTTTATGGCCTAACATGTGATCTGTCCTAGAGAATGTTCCATGTGCACTTAAAAAGAAAGTGCATTCTGCTGTTTTTGTATGGAATGTTCTGTACATATCACTCAGGGCTATCTGATCTAATGTGTCCCTTAAGACCATTTTTTCCTTCTTGATTTTCTGTCTGGAAGAACTACCCATTGATGTGAATGTGGTGTTAAAATCCCCTACTCTAATTGTATTATTGTCAATTTCTCCCTTAATGTCTGTTAATATTTGCTTTATGTATTAAGTGCTTCTGTGTTGGGTGCATACATATTTACAAGTGTTATGTCTTCTTGTTTGATTGATCCCATAATTATTACGTAGTACCCTTCTTCATCTCTTATTACAGACTTTGTTTTAAAGTTTAATTTCTCTGGCAAAAGTATTGCTACCCCAGCTTTATTATTTCCATTTGTGTGGAATACCTTTTTCCATCCCCTTACTTTCAATCTGTGTGTGTCTTTGGATCTAAAATTAGTCTCTTGTAGGCAGCATATAGATGGGTCTTACTTTTTTAACCATTCATCTATCCTATGTCTTTTTTTTTTTTTTTTTTGCTACGTGGGCCTCTCACTGTTGTGGCCTCTCCCGTTGCGGAGCACAGGCTCCGGACGCGCAGGCTCAGCGGCCACAGCTCATGGGCCCAGCCGCTCTGTGGCATGTGGGATCCTCCCGGACTGGGGCACGAACCTGTGTCCCCTACATCAGCAGGCAGACTCTCAACCACTGCGCCACCAGGGAAGCCCCCTACCCTATGTCCTTCGATTGGAGTATTTAGAACATTTATGTTTAAAGTAATTATTGATACTTATGTACTTATTGCCATTTTATTAATTGTTTTCTGGTTATTTTTGTTGTTCTTCTCTTCCTTTCTTCTTCTCTTGGTCCCATCCCTTGTGATCTAACTTTCTTTAGTGTTATTTTTGTATTCTTTTCTCGTTATTTTTTGTGTATCTATTATCAGTTTTTGATTTGTGGTTACCCTGAGGTGTTTATATAACAATGTATGTATATAGCAGTCTATTTTGAGTTGATAGTTGCTTCATTTGAGCATGTTCTGAAAGATTATATGATAAATAAAATAAAAATACACTAGAGATACAGCAGATTAGATGATGCAGCTATGACGGTTCTTTTATATCTTCTATCTCTTTATGGAAATTTTCATTGTGTTCCTCCATTCTTCTGAGTCAAGTGACCATTACTTTGAATTCTTTATCTGGAAGATGACTTATCTCTATTTCACTTAGTTCTTTTTCTGAGGTTTTATCTTGTTCTTTTGTTTGGAATTTATTTATTATTTATTTACTTATTTACTTATTTGTGTGTGTCCTCATTTTGCTTAACTCTCTGTGTTTGTTTCTATGTATTGGGTAGATCAGCTATGTCTCCTGCTCTTGAAGGAGTGACTTTGTGTAGGAAGGTGTCCTAGAGTACCCAGTAGTGTGGTACCCCCTGGTCACCAGAGCCAGGTGCTCCAGGACTGTCCTTTGTGTGAGTTACTTGTGCCTTCCTGTTGCGGCTGTGCCACAATTGCTACAGGCACACTAGTGTGCAGGGCTGGCCTCTAGTGTGGCTGGCTATAATGCCTGATCACAACTATTGTGGGCACTCTGGTATATGGGGCCAACCTCTTGAGTGGGAGCAGCTCCGGGGAGATGCCAGTGCCAACAAAGGCACCCACTGAATCTGACAGGACAGGTGGCCACTTGGTGGGGCAAGCTGAGGGCACCTGCCGGGACTGGCGGGGTGAGGAGCCTACTTTGGAGGAACTCCAGTACTAGCCAAGGTGCCTACCAGGACTGGCAAAGGGGGCCAATTTGGCAGGGCTCCAATATCAACTGAAGATGTCTGCTGGGACAGGCAGGGCAAGGGGCCTCTTTAGAGGGGCTTTGGTGACAGCCAAGAGCATACAGCAGGACTGGCAGAGTTGGAGAGGTTGCTTTTAATGAGCACCAGCAGGGTCAGATTCACAGGTCCATCTGCAGTGAGGTGAGCAGTGCTAGTAAATTAGATAGGGAGAGTCAGAAAAGGCACCTGCCAGCACTGAGTCAGCTGGGTAGAAAGTGAGCCAAAAGAAAAAAAAAAAAAATGGCACCAACCAGATCCTTTGTACCCAGAAAAAGTTACAACAGATCCCTGTTCCTTGGGCACATGCACAAAAATTAGTTAATGAATCACCCTTATGTATGACCCTAGCACTTTTCAAACTGCTGCCTCTGTGCTGGGACTTAGATCAAGGGCATCTTCATGTGTGTCCTTGAAGTTCGGATTCTCAGTTTCCTACAGCACTCTCCCAGACATAAGCCCTGCCTGTTTTCAAAGATGTTATGGGGCTCTTCTCCCAGTGTGGGTACCCTGGGCCAAGGAGCCCAATGTGGACTTCAAAGCCCTGGCTCCATAAGGAGGACTTCTGAGGCTGTGGTATCCTTCCCACCTACTGGTCACAGTGCTGGGGTTGTGGGTCCTGGCCAGATCACATCTCTGCCCTTTCTGCCCGTCTCAATGTGACTTTTTCTTTCTATCTTTAGCTGTAGAAAATCTGTTTTGCTAGTCTTCAGGTTGTTCTCAGAGATGGTTTGTAGTGGCCGTTTTGGTGTGTTTGTGGGAGGAGACAAGTCCAGGATCTTCCTATTCCACCATCTTGTCTTGCCCTCCTGGCAAATCTAATTCAATATTTTAAAATGACAAAAGTGTATATATAAGCACAACAGTCTAAAACAGACAGACACAAATGAAATATCCATGTCAACATGTAGACAGTGTAGCATGATTTTGTTGTCATCATTTGGGGATAAAGTTTTCTAAAAGATGTGAGATTGATTTAACTTTAATTTAATTTTATTTATTTTTTATATTGAAATGATTATTTCCCTGTCTGATATCATAAAATGCACATAGTTCTGCATCTTACTTTAGCAATTAATATTATCTAGGTAAGTCATAATAATGGTCAAGACAATTTGTACAAAAAGTATTGCCAAGATATTTCATTAAATCGTAATCTTTATATAAATTTGAATCCCTAGACTTCTGCCTTTCATAGCTTGATTTTAACTTGTGTGAGGGCTACAAAATAATGTGTAATAATTTGTTAATCTTTTTTGAAGAAATTATCAGTTCACTATTCTAATTAAGTTGAAACACTAGGTAATACTCAGCTGCCTTATAAATTAAAAACAACTGTTCGTCTAATAGCAATCTGTAGAAAATTGGTAAATATAAGATCCATTGATCATTAAATTTCTTTGTAAAATAGAACTAGATAGGTCTGTTTGCCTCATTATTCAATATTATTAATGTTTTAAGAGAGAATTATTAACAATTTGCCTTTCACAAAAACACTAATATTTTCTGTGAAACATGAATATTTGTTTCTGGGAAATTCTACTGAGCTTCCTCTATTTTTCAGACAATGAATGATAGATTTTTGACTCAGTAGTTGGGAAGGAAACTTTATTTTGCATTAATTACCTATACTAAGAAGCAATATATGCCTCAGGGATTTGTCATTAATTATATGAAAGAATTATTCTTTGACTCTTTTAAAGACAAAAGGAGAAAACAAGAAGATAATCAAAATTAGTTTTTAGATCAGTGTTTTGCACTGGCGTTTTTTTATTATTTCTTCAGGCATATTTTCTTTCGCAGTTGACATTGATTCCAAGTTTCTTTGGCCCTCTTTTAAGGATTTTATATTATTTGGTTATGCATTTTATATTTTATTATAGATAATTTTTAAACATAGAGTACATTAAATAGCATAACAAATTCCTATGTATTTTTTCCACAAATACAAAAATTGTCTTTGCTGTATCATTCCTGTTTCATTTATAACTCTTCCCACTCCCTACTTCCTACCATGGCAATGATGATGATGATGCTTATGATGATGATGGTTACAGTGATTTTGGTGGGGGTGGCATTTACATACATTGAAATGCACAAAACTTAATGTACAATTTTGAAAAATGGATGCCCCCCTAAAGAACACATCTCTATCATATTTCTATCTTTCCAGAAATTTCCCTTCCTTCCCAGTCAATCTAACCCTCAGAAGCATGTGTCAATTCTGATTATTATTGTCTATTCTGGTATTTCATATAAATGGAATTACATAGTATATATTCTTTTGTGTATAGCTTTTTCTGTAACATTTTTGTCTGTGGGAGTCATCTCTGTGATGTGTGTGTCACTAGCTCTTCCTTGTTATTGCCAAGTAGTATTCCATTTTATAAATACACAAAAATGTTACTTATTCTTCCCTTTGTTGGTGCCTATTTTGGTTGTTTCCAGTTTTGAGCTGTGTGTAGAACAGCTATGAACATTCTTAAGCAAGTCTTTTTATAGATATATGTTTTTATTTCTTTTGGATAGATACCTAAAAATAAAATTGTCAGGTCAAAAAGTGGGTATATATATTATGAACATTCCCAATCTCTCTCTAAAATTATTATGTCATTTTATTTTTTAATGCAAAAGATACTGGTTTTTCTACATTTTCTTCAACTTTAATGTGGTTAGCCTTTTTACTTTTAGCCATTCTGATAGATGTAGAGTGGTACTGCCATTGTGATTTTAATTTACATTTTTAAATAACTAATCATGTGTAATTTTTCTTGTGTTTTTTGGCCACTCTTCCTTTCAGACCATCAGTTCAAATATTTGCCTATTTTCATTTAGATTTTTTTATTACACTATCATTTTTGAGTTAAAGAAATTTTTTCTTTTTTTAAATTTAAGTACAGTTGATTGACAATATCATATGAGTTTCAGGTGTACAGCATAGTGATTCAATATTTTTACAGATTATACTCCATTAAAAGTTATTACAAGATAATAGCTATACTTCCCTGTGCTATACAGTATATCCTTGTTGCTTATCTATTTTATAGATAACAGTTTTTATCTCTTAATCCCATACCCCTAATTTGCCCCTCCCCACATCCGTTTTCCTTCTAGCTCCCACTAGTTTGTTTTCTATACCTGTGAGTGTGTTTCTGTTTTGCTATATAAATTTATTTGTATTATTTTTTAGATTCCACATATAAGTGATATCATACAGTTTTGTCTTTCTTTGTCTGAATTATTTCACTAATCATAATTTTCTCTAGGTCCAACCACGTTGCTGCAAATGGCAGAATTTCCTTCTTTTTTATATCTGAGTAGTAATCCGTTGTACCATATCTTCTTTATCCATCTGTCTGTTGATGGGCCCTTGGGTTGCTTCTGTGTCTTGGCTATTGTAAATACTGCTACTATGAACATTGGGGTACATTGAGTCTTTTGAATTAATGTGTTCATTTTTTCCAGATATATACCCAGGAGTTGAATTGCTGGATCATGTGGTAGTTCTATTTTTAATTTTTTGAGAAACCTCCATAATGTTTTCCATAGTGGGTATACCAATTTATGTTCCCACCAACAGTGTACAAGGGTTCCCTTCTCTACACCTCCTTGCCAACATTTGTTATTTGTGTTTGTGGTGTTTTTAAGGATAGCCATTCTGACAGGTGTGAGGTGATATATCACTGTGGTTTTGATTTTCATTTTACTGATGATTAGTGATATAGAGCATCTTTTCACGTGCCTTTTGGCCATTTACATTTCCTCTTTGGGAAAATGTCTACTCAGTCTTCTGCCCATTTTTAAATTGGGTTGTTTGTTTTTTTGATGTTGAGTTGTATAAGCTGTTTATACACATTAAATATCATGCAGTCATATCATTTGCAAATATTTTCTTCCATTCAGTACATTGTCTTTTTGTTTAGTCAGTGGTTTCCTTTGCTGTGCAAAAGCTTTTAAATTTAATTAGATTCCATTTGTTTATTTTTGTTTTTATTTCCTTTACTTTAGGAGACAGATCCAAAAAAATATTGGTGGGATTTATGTCAGAGTATTCTGCCTATGTTTTCCTCTAGGAGTTTTATAGTATTCAGTCTTACATTTAGGTCTTTAATCCATTTTGAGTTTATTTTTGTATATAGTGTTAGAGAATGTTCTAATTTCATTTTTTAATGTTGTCTGTCCAGTTTTCCCAACAACACTTATTGAAGAGACTGCCATTTTTTTTACTGATTTTTTAAATTGAGGTATAGTTAATTTACAATGTTGTGTTAATTTCAAGTGTACAGCAAAAAAAACATATATATATCCTTTTTCAGATTATTTTCCATTATAGGTTATCACAAGGTACTGAGTAGAGTTACAGTAGGTCCTTGTTGTTTACCTATTTTATATATAGTAGTGTTTGTATGTTAATCCCAAACTCCTAATTTATCTCCCTCTACAACCTTGCTCCATATCCCCTTTGGTAAGCATAAGTTTGACTTCTATGTCTGTGAGTCTATTTCTGTTTTGTATATAAGTTCATTTGTATCATTTTTTTTAGATTCCACAAGTAAGTTATATGATATTTGTCTTCCTGACTTACTTCATTTAGTATGATAATCTCTAGGTCCATCCATGTTGCTATAAATGGCATTATTTCTTTTTTATGGCTGAGTAGTATTCCATCATATATATATACCACATCATCTTTATCCATTCATATGTTGATGGACATTTAGGTTGCTTCCATGTCTCACTATTGTCAATAGTGCTGCTATGAATATTGGGGTGCATGTATCTTTTTGAATTAGAGTTTTCTCCAGATATGTGTCCAGGAGTGGATTACAGGATCATATGGTAACTCTATTTTTAGATTTTAAGGAACCTCCATACTGTTCTCCATAGTGGCTGCACCAATTTACATTGCCACCATCAGTGTAGGAGGGTTCCTTTTTCTCCACACCCTCTCAAGCATTTATTATTTGTAGACTTTTTATTGATGGTCACTCTGAATGGTGTGAGGTGATACCTCATGGTAGTTTTGAGTTTCATTCCTCTAAAAATTAACAATATTGAGCATCTTTTCATGTGCCTGTTGACCATCTCTATATCTTCCTTGGAGAAATGTCTATTTAGGTCTTCTGACTATTTTTTGATTGTGTTTATTTTTTAATACTAAGCTGTATGAGCTGTTTGTATATTTTGGAAATTAATCCCTTGTTGGTAGCATCATTTGCAAGTATTTTCTCCCAGTCTGTAGGTTGCCTTTTCATTTTGTTTATGATTTCATTTGCTGTGCAAAAACTTTTAAGTATAATTAGGTCCCATTTGTTTATTTTTGCTTTTATTTCCTTTACTTTAGGAGACAGATCCAAAAAAATCTTGCTGTGACTTATGTCAAAGAGTGTTCTGCCTATGTTTATCTCTAGGAGTTTTATAGTATTCAGTTTTACATTTAGGTCTTTAATCCATTTTGAGTTTATTTTTGTGTATGGTGTTAGAGAGTGTTCTAATTTCATTCTTCTATATGTAGTTGTCCAGTTTTCCCAGCACAATTTATTGAAGAGACTGTCTTTTCTCCATTGTATATTCTTGCCTCCTTTGTCATAGTTTAATTTATCATAAGTGTGTGGGTGTGTTTCCTGGCTCCCTGTCCTGTTCTATTTATCTATGTGTCTGTTTTTTTGTTTTGTTTTGTTTTGTTTTTTTTGCCAGTACCATACTGTTTCAATTCCTGTAGCTTTGTACTATAGTCTGAAGTCAGGGAGCATGATTCCTCCAGTTCTGTTCTTCTTTCTCAAGATTGTTTTGGCTCTTCAGGGTCTTTTGTGTTTCCATGCACATCTGAAAATTGTTTGTTCTAATTCTATGGAAAATGCCTTGGTAATTTTATAGGGATTACATTGAATCTGTAGATTGCTCTGGATAGTATGGTCATTTTAACAATATTGATTCTTCCAATCCAGGACAATGGTATGTCTTTCAATATTGTGTGTCATCTTTAGTTTCTTTCATCTTTCATTTCTTTTTGTAGTTTTCAGAGTACAGGTCTTTTGCCACGTAAGGTAGGTTTATTCCTAGATATTTTATTCTTTTTGATGTGATTGTAAATAAGATTGTTTCCTTAATTTCTCTTTCTGATTTTTCACTGTTAGCATATAGAAATGCAACAGATTTCTGTATATTAATTTTGTATCCTGCAATTTTACTGAATTCATTGATGAGCTCTAGCAGTTTTCTGGTAGTGCCTTTAGGATTTTCTATGTATAATATCATGTCATCTGAAAACAGTGACACTTTTACTTCCTTTCCAGTTTGGATGCCTTTTATTTCTTTTTCTTCTTTGATTGCCATGGCTAGGACTTCCAAAACTATGTTGAATAACAGTTATGAGAGTGGGCATCCTTGCCTTGTTCCCGATCTTAGAGAAAATGCTTTCAGCTTTTCACCATTGAATATGATGTCAGCTGTGGGTTTGTCATATATAGCCTTTATTATTTTGATGTATGTTCCCTCTATGTCTGCTTTCTGGAGAGTTTTATCCTAAATGGATAGTGAATTTTATGAAAAGCTTTTTCTGCATCTGTTGAGATGATCGTATGGTTTTCATTCTTCAATTTACATATTAATGTCATGTATCACATTGATTAATTTGTGGATATTGAAAAATCCTTGCAACCTTGGGATAAATCCCACTTGACCATGGTGTATTATTCTTTTAATGTATATTTGGATCTGGTTTGCTAGTATTTTGTTGAGGATTTTTGCATGTATGTTCATCAGTGATAATGGCCTGTAATTTTCTTTTTTGTGTGTGATATCTTTGTCTTATTTTGGTATCAGGTGATGCTGACCTCATAAAATGAGTTCAAAAGTGTTCCTTCCTCTGCAATTTTTTTGGAATGGTTTCAGAAGAATAGGTGTTAACTCTTCTTTAAATGTTTGGTAGAATTCACCTGTGAAGCCATCTGATCCTGGACCTTTTTATGTTGGGAGTTACTGATTCAACTTCATTACTAGTAATTGGTCTGTTCATATTTTCTATTTCTTCCTGGTTCAGTCTTGGGAGATTGTACCTTTCTAAGAATTTGTCCATTTCTTCTAGGTTGTTCATTTTATTGGCATATAGTTGTTCCCAGTAGTCTCTTATGTTCTTTTGTATTTCTGTGGTGTCTGTTATAACTTCTCCGATTTCATTTCTCATGTGCTGAAGGCAGACAGACTTTACTTACTCCTGATCTTATGTGGACCTCATTCAGTCTTCATCATTAAGTATGTGATTACCTGGAAGTGAACTTCTTTTGGTTGTGGGAAGTTTCCTTCCTGGTTAACTGAGTATTGTTATGAATAATTGTTGTCAAATTGTGTCAAATGCTTTTTCTGCATTTAGTGAGGTACTCATATGGTTATTCTACTTTTGTTGATGTGATGAATTGCATTGAATGATTTTGGAATATAAACCATCCTTATACCCTGGGATAAACTGCACTTGGTCACGGTGTATTATTCTTTTTTATGTATTCCTGGATTATTTGCCAATATTTTATTTAGATATTTTGAATCTGTGTTTATGACAACTTGTGTGTATTACTTTCTTCCCTTGTAATGTTTTTGTCAGCTTTTGGTATCAGGGTAATGCTGGCCTCATGAGTTGAGAAACACTTATTCCTTATTTTTAGTGAGATTTTGTATTATTATATCTTCCTTAAATGCTTAAGAAATTTGCTAGTGTATGCATCTGTACCTGGAGTTTTCTCTATGAAAAAGTGTTTAGTACCTAATTCAATTTCTTTGATAAATATAAAGCTATTAATAGTTTCTGTTTTATCTTTTAAGATATTTGTCTGTTTCATCTGTTTTAAATTTATTTTTAAATTTAAAAATTATTTTTTTTCTTAATTAGTCTTACTTGGAGTTTATCAATTTTATTAACCTTTTCAAAGAATCAACATTGGTTGTATCAAATTTATGTTATTTTTTCTTTTATATTTCTACTGTTTTTTTCATATCCTCCATTTCTCTTTTTTAAATCCTTGAACATATTTATTATATGTATAATAGTTGTTTTGGTGTCCTTGCTTGCTAATTCCATTCTCTCTGTCATTTTTATGTATGTTCTGTTAACTGATATTCCTCCTGATATTATAGGTCACATTTTCTTTCTTCTTTCCATATCTAGAAATTTTGTTTTTTGAAAGATAGGTATTGTGAATTTTATGTTATAACTGTTGGATATGTATTCTTCCTCTAATGAGTGTTAGACTTTGTTCTAAGTCACTTATATGTTAACTTGATTCTTTTGAGGCTGGTTTCTAAGTTTTTTAAAGATAAATCTAGATTAGCCTTTATTCTAGAGCCATTTTAACCTTGGACCAACTTCATGGTTGTACGACCTGTGTAGTCTCATAGGGGCCTGAATGAAGAAGGGCCCAACACTTGGTTTAGTGTTCCTGTCACTGTTTTGAACTTCTTAATAATTTTATTGTTGAATATGTGCTGCCAGTTAGCCAATGTCTGAAGACATTTATTTCAGATGATTTTTGCATGTCCCTTGGTTGTTGTTTATAGCAGGAGGTAAGTCCCACAAGGAATCCCATATCCTTCCATGTGAAAAAGTATAGATCTAAAATATAATTAGAAGATATTGGAGATTGTTTTTTAAATGTAAATTTAAAAATTAGTTGTTTTCCATAGACACAGCTTCTGTGGGAATGAAGAACTTACAAATCTTCTTGCAGATAAAAATTTCCCCAAGAAGAAATTATTGATTCAAAATGCCAACAGTGTTGAAGTTGAGAAACTCTGCTGAAGTGGAAGTTATTCAAAGGCTTATAGAGATCAGAATGTTAGAATGTATTTTTCATGGAAGGCCTGTTAACCCATTCACTAACTATATGCCCTGGAAAAGTCCAGAGGAACTCTGTTTACTACATACAGCTATGAGAAATACATTCACAAGGGGGACCTTAGTATCCTTGAAAAGCTCTGTGGTGGCTGTTATTCTCTGTATACCAGGAATGACAAAGGGAACTGCTCTTACCATAATAGGCTCCCTGAATTCAAAAGGGATGATGAGATTCCATAGTGGCAGGAATGAATTAGTAGCACTTAATTGCCTGAGAAAAATGAACATGATTGCTGTAATAAGCAACAGAAGTGAAGCCCACATCAGAATATTTAAACTGCCATGGGTCTTTAGTTTTGACCAATTGAGTAGAATGTCTCTGAAACTGATCAACGATCTAATAAAGCCTTATTTAATTTATATAAGTAGAAAAGTTCCAGGTCCTTTAAACAGAATCTGACTTATATCACCACAATAGAAAGTCAAAGCCCCTTCATCAATTCTCACAGACTTGAGCAGTTTACAGACCCAGGGCCCTTTAAATGAAAGGGAGACAGGGCCCTCTTGAAAATATCCTGCTACAATGTCAGAAATTTGTACTGTAAATTTTCCTTTTTGACTGTCTCATGGTCACTAGGATAACTGCACATTGAAAAGAAGGAGTAATCAACATTTTTAGTTTGCTGGACACTGGTTCTTAATTAACACTAATTCCTAGAGATTCAAAACACTACTGTAGTCTGACAGTCAAAATAAGGACTTAAAGAGATTAAGTGATCAATGGAATTTTGCTTCAGTAAACCCAGTGTGTCCTCAAAACCATCATGTGGTTATTTCCTCTGTTTCAGAATGCAAAATTGTCATAGGTGTATTCAGCTCCTGACAGAATTCCCATGTTGGCTTCCTGATCAGTGAAGAAAGGGCTATTATGGTAGAAAAGGTCAAGTGTAGGCCACTAGAACTGCTTCTAGCTAACAAATGTTAAACCAGTAGCAATACTACATTCCTTAAGGGATTTCAATAATTAGTGTAACCATCAAGGATGGAAAAGCACAGAGAGCAATCCATACCACACACAGACTAGATTTCTCTGAACTCAAGCCTTCTGTAAGAAGGATACCAGAAGAGTGAAATTTTATTTCCTAGTTCTATGATCATGATTTCTGAGATTTTCTTCAAAGCAGCACTTCTGATAAGAAGAGTGGGTGAAACATCAAACCTATGCAACTACAGAATTTATTTCCAAAACCCACCCAATCAGAGAACTTGTCAGAGAAACAGAATTCTAGGTCCCAGGAGCTATATTAGAGATAGATGCAAGCCAATCCTTTCCTACGTGGTTAAAGTTATTTTCCTTGGTCAGTATTATCAACCCCTTCCAAAATCCTCCATAATTTTTCCCTAAAAGTGGAGTTAATTCAACTAAGTGTAATTCAGCCTCTAATTTCATTTTAATATTATTTACATACTCTTTCTTATAGTAATGTTCTTAACATGGGGAAGAGGCCCCATTGCCCCATATGAAATGAACCACAAAGAGTCTAACTTCAGTTTTTATTTGTTTCCATTTGATCAATGTCCCAATATTCTTCACTCAGTTCCTAGAAAAACTCCCATTCCACTTACATTTTTATTTTGGTGTGTGTGTGAAAAGCTGTACATGATTCATTCTTGCTTAATTTAACATGCTCTCTGTGAGCATATTCCCTCCTTTATCTTTGAAGTTATTTGTCTGTGTTTCACTTCTTTGTTTCAGGATGCAACTTACCACAAATATTAAAGTTACTAGTTACCCTCTTAGGATTGTTTTGGCCAAGTCGTATAAATTTTTATATGTGTTATTGTCCTTGTCATTTCCATTTTTTATATTTCTACAATATTTCTTATTAATTCCATTTGTTAACTTTTTGTTGTTTTACTCTATTACGTATCTAGGGTCATATCTCTTTTCTTTCTCCTAATATTAGGGTTTTTCCTCTACTCTTTGATCAAAGTTTTCAGAAATTTTCCTCTATGATACTCCTAAAAGAACCCATTCTTATATTCATAAATTCTACCAGGGAGAGGGGCAGTTATTTTGTAGCTGTGTGGTATTTACAATTCTGTTTCATTAGTTCTGCTTCTAGATTAATTATTAACATCTTACATCTTACTATATTTGCTAAGTTTTTACCTAATCTTGAGTTTAAATCATTTGGTTGTTTTTTTTACTTTTTGTTTAATTATAAAAAGAAATAAAAGCTGTGATTTCTGATTATGGCTTAAACTAAATAAAAGTTTTCTACATATGTTGTAGTTTTAGTTTTGAGTTTCTGTTTAACAAAAAAGCTATAACATTTCTTATAATTCTTGAAAGTATTTTTATATGTTTTTTAATTTCCTGAGAGACTTTTAAATTTTTAACATATGATTTCTTCCAATGCCATGTTTAAAGAAATGGAGCACAGAGAAGTCATTTTGCTAAAGATCATACAGCCAACTTATGCCAAGCCTTTGCATTCCCAGGTCTTTGTATTTTCCATTCAACTGTAGAATATTTGTTTATTTCTTTTATCATGTATTCTTAGTAGTTATGTTTTTCCAGGCTTTAATTTTCCTAGTTAAATGCCTATTTTATTAACATTATCTCCTACAATATCAATATTATGATTATCTCCTATGAGATCAATGTTGAAATAATTGATACTTTAAAAAATTAATATCTTTCCCCACAACCATAGACACACACCTGCCCACTCATAGCAGTTTCATCCTTAGACCACCAAGGCTTTGCCAAAAGTAATTTTATTTGCTTAAAAACAAACAACAAATACCCTCTCCTCAGGTTTTATTTTTGCCTAGATGTTTCAATAACACTGATTCTTAACAGAGATCCTCTATTGAATTCTAATTAACAGAGATCTCTTCAATAGAGATCCTCTATTGAATTAGTTTTGTTAAGTACCCAAGAGTGATCAGAATAAAATAATAGCTAAAATATCAATCTTTAGGGTTTCCAAAAAATAAGCCTTTTATCTGGTGGCACATACTCTGAAAATTCATCCAATACCCTACACATTGTAAATATTTTCTTTCTTTGACAAAAGGGAAACCATTTATAAGGAGAATAATTATATTTCCATTCAGTATTTTTCAAATCATAGTTAAATTGTTTCTTTGTTGCTGTTGTTTTTATATTCCTTCCTAATAAATGCAACCACAGAAGTTCCAACTGCACAGGAAATATGGCTGCTTTTTCACAGTTATTAATATCAGTAGAAGCAGTTGGGCCCTCTGGAAAAACAAGCCAATCCACTCCCAGCTTTCAGAGACAGAGTTTTGAACAGAGAAGAAGCCAGCCATGACATAAGAATAGAGGAGCACTAGATAATCATTTTTGTCCCCAGATCTACTCAATTTCAGTAAAGAGGCTTCTCATTTGTGGTGAAGAGAAAAATATTCTATAATACTACTAATTATGTTAAATTACAATTATCTATTCACATCTTAGAAAACTTGGTTCAGCAAGCAGTCCCTGCCATTTACAAGAGCAGGTAGGCAAGTCTATGACATGAGAGAGCATCAGACAGAAAAGTGGCCAGACACAGGAATGATTGAGTCAGGAGCCCTTGGCAATCTGAGACCCCAGGAAGCAGATTGCCACATGCTTAGAGAGTAGCATATGGAAGGGTGGGGGCGGGGGGGAACAAAACACACTGGACTTTTTCAATTATTTTACCAAGGGTTCTTAACATGTTCTCATCCTTAGTTGCATAATACAATCACCTGGGAAGCTTTTGAAGAAAATACCAGTTTGTGTGTCCCATCTCAAATCAATTAAATCAGGATCTTTGGAAGTGAGCATCAGCATTTTTAAAAGCTCCTTGGGTGAACCAAAAGCACAACTCTGCTTAAGAACCCCTGAGCTCCGTTCTGGTCATGTTACCCTCAGAGACTTGTTCTTGACGGATTAAGTGCAACAAACAATAGCTACCACTAGAAAATTTGAAAGATTGTGTCTCCTCATCTCTTTAGGTTGCAACTGGTTTGTTTCTTAGAAAAGGAAACTTTGACTTGGAGCTGCAGGTTTCAGGCTCTCTTAATCCTTCTAATAAGAGGTTGGCTTTTTTCAACATTTTATCTGACTATACAGTACTTACATTACATCCCTCTAAAAATATATAATAGATCCATTTTTGACATATGCTTTCACCATTCAGCTTCCTAAGTATACTTTCTAGTATTTTCTGAAATCAAAACTAATAAGAGAGGATGCTGTTATATTTCCAAATTCACTAGTTAGACAAGTTATGGACTAAATAGTGGATACTACAGGGCAGAGGACATATATATGAGACTTCAGGGTTGGTTTGGACTAACAGTGGAAATAGAACCAGATAAGTATAAGCCAGTGTCCAAGGGATGTGAAAAAAGTCTAAGGTCAAAAATTGTGCAAGTAGTTGTTTGGTGACAACAATCTAAGACAGAAGGATGAGGTACTGTAGCAGAAGAGCACAGGATGTAGAGAAAAACAATGGAGGATTTAGGAGTGTAATATTTGGAATCCAAATAGAAAGTTAATAATGGAAATAGTGTATATGCTTAGCAGATGCCAAGCTACCAGGGCTACACAAGACACATACTAGGTCCCAGGAATTATTTCTAGAAGAAAAGGGTTATTAAAATAGTCCTTCAGAGTAGGCAAAGAGAGAGATTTGGGGTGCAGCAGCCATGTTAACTAGAAAAGGGCGTTGTCTGCAGTGGAGGAATCCAAAATTAGAATAAAATCCAGAGAATTGAAAAATACCACTAAAAACATAGCTTTGACCTTTCTGTAGGATCGGCCATTTATGCAGCACCTAGTGTAGAACCTAAAAGTGCAATCTCTGGAGCCCACATATCTGAATTTGAATTCCAGAACTGCTGTTTAGTTAGAGTAACTTAACTCTTCTTTGGCATATTCCTTATGAGGGAAAAAATAGACCTATCTTTTATTATTTTTACATAAATAAAGTTTTAAAACTTAAGACTATCTGAGGATTAAAGTGATATAAACACATAGTGCCCAATCTCCTTTTATCATCCTGAACATATCCCTAAGTCAGTTCCTTCTTTGGGGGTAAAGACCAAAAAAAAAAAAACAAATAAGAAATCAAACTTTTTAAAAATTGCTACCAAGTTTGAGATTCCATAAGATAATGTCCAATTCAGGACTCTAAGGCACTAAAGACACTTTCGGTAGCTGTGGTCCTTTATGTAGGCAGGGTCTGTAGGGAGTACGTCTTCAGGTTTTATTATTTCTTGGGGAAAAAAATGAAGGCTCAGTCTTTAGTGTCTAACTTAATCAGAGATTTGTACACATGTTAAGAGTAAATATGTGAAGAATATTTTAGATAGAAGAATAATTCACTATTGTTATATTTTGCTCCAACTAAAAACAAAAACAAAAAAATTGAGACACAATGGATAGGTGGTATAAAAAAGCCACCCGGAAAAATTTCATTCTAATCCTGGCATGGTAACTACCTACTATGAAACTGAACGGGTCATAGCCCTTTCTTTGAACTTCAATTTCCTTATTTGCAAAAGGAAGAGAGGTAATGTTATGCTAGATCTCAATTATCCTCCCCAGGTCCAAAGTTTCATTTCCCTATACAGGAAATCACCTATCAATAAATTCTTATTTTATTCAAAAAGTTTAATTTTACAATATCTTCAATATCAGAAATGGAGGAGGCTCTTTCCATAATGAATATATAAATCCTAGAGTTTGTCCATCAGTCACACTTAGTGATCAGAGCTATATACAGAACATTCTGTTCTCCAAACTCAAATAGCCTATTTCACCCTGTATAGAGCTACTTTGGGTGAGAAATTATCATCCATTTCTCACAGGCACAGAGGCCTTTTCTCTAAAATCTTAGAATAAAATCTAGGGAATCTAGTCATATAATCCTGTATCATACATTTTTAAAACTTCATATTTTCCTGATGGCTCAACATCTCCACAAACAGGTTGTGAGTACCCATCCAGCTGACCAGGTACACCAGTATGACAAGGCTGATCCCTGCCACAAGTTCCCCTTCTTGCCCTCCCCTAACTGTGACCTAGTGACATTCAAACTTACCAATGAAATCCCCTCACTCCTTTTGCTTGTGTACTCCACCCTGACCCCCAATACAGGCACTTGCCCAGGGGTCCTCATTCTCTCTCTGCTCACTTGGAGTTCCTCCTATATGGCACCCTATGTGACATGCTACACCTCCCTCTTCTGGGACCTGTGAGTATAACAAATCTCTTTCACTTTCATAGCCTCTCTGTGGTGTTATTCCATGTCTGCACCAGACTGATCAAATAAAACCATTTTTAAGCAACATAATTATTCCTCATAACAGTTTCCCTACTTTCCAGCATCATCAGGGATCTGAGTCCAGCTGGTGAACATTCCCTTCCTTCACCCCTTTCCCATGGGTTCCTCTGTCTCCAGCCCACTACCACCATTCCATGGTGTGCGGTTTGCTGGTAGCCCAAAAGATAAGGGAAAGTGACAGTGGCCACATTCACGAGCCTGGCTCCAAGTTTAATATCTACAGAATCTGTTTCACTCTGTATAAGATGATTCTTCCTTGCATGATTATTGTAAATTATTATGCTAAATAATTTTTTTCTATCCTGGTTAGTGCCCAGGTCAGGAAAGCAAAATAAAAACCCTGGCCTGCCACAAAAGACACAGGATGTAATCATTTACCCATTTATTTTTGTTAGAACACAATAAATAATGAAATAGTCTTTTTTATCTCCTTTTGCATTATGCCATAAATGAACTGCAACAGTGCAAATTCCAAGGAGTCTTAGATAAACCTAGAAACATAATAAACAATGTATGATTTTAATACTTTAGTTGGTTAGATTGTGATTTTTTCCTCCATTGCTAAAATACCATAATATTTAGGCAGAAGTTACTTCTGTTATTTTAATGTATTGACATTCTGAGTTCATAAAGAAAATGCTTTGTGGTCTGAAATCATGTTTTCATCAAAATTGAAAGCATAAATATAATAATATGAGAGCAAAACCTTGGGGCACGTTTAGATGTGAAGAGTTATTTAATAGCGCATCAAAGTTCAGTGCTAACATGTTTTGTTTCCTTCTATGAGAACTATGGAAGAAAAACAGGCAAGTAAACAATTGTTTATTTTTTAAAAAGAAAGAAGGGGGAAAGGGCTAGAAGTTCATTTTAGAAGGAATGCCATTTTAAATTGTTTGATCAGAAAAATTTCTTCAGTACTGGATATGTTTGTAGGTCATTCACATAGAATGAAGAATATACTATATTAACAATTCTGACCTATAAGACATTAGTTCCTTACTTTAACATACCTTGTCTTAAGAAAAGCCACTGCTAGAAAGATATTTTTTAGCAAGCCATATTCTATAGCCTTCATTTAATCTAATAAACTAGACTAACTCACTTATTAATTCAATGAACATTTATAAATCATCTGCTAATATGTGCCTGGCATTATCTTCTCTCTAACACTTTACTGATATATCATTTGGCTTCAAGCTGCTGAGTGGGGCTAACCCAAATAACTGGAGATCAATGGATAAATCCAAATTTAAATCAGTAATTTAAAATGAGGTAAAAGACCAAGCGTTTATACAGGCCTGTTAGCACTGTTCTTTCTAGATGGGCAAGTTTACAATCAGGTAGACCCCAAAATTTCTGCTGTTGCCTGTCAGAGTAACTCCTCCTATAGAATGTGGAATAAAGCTACATACACACTATTTTAAGCTCAAATTGCTTCTTTCAAACCATATATTTGGGGAGGAAAACAGGGAATGATTCATCTACTTTAAATTACTTCTTCCACCCACCTGTAAAAATGCACAATTTTGCAAAATATTCCTCTATGATCTTTTCCTTTTCTCTTAGTCTATAGCCATATGCACCCCTTTCTGATATGCTTTACTCCTATAGATTACTTCGCATTTCAATCGGGTCTTCATCCAGGAACCATTCCATTTTTGAAGGATGAATTTGTCAATTGCTATCCTGAACTATTACATGTTTATTTTATATTATATTTCTCAGATATTTTTAAATATCTATTTTATAAATGTGGTAACTGAGAATCAGAGGAACCATAGGACTAGCTCGTTGACGTTAGTAAATTCCTGAAGGGAATCAGGATCAAAATATTCTTACCTAGAATTTAATGATTTCCCTTTACCCCTTGATACTTCTTCCACATTATGGTAGATATGTGAAAACCCACAGGAAAAAAAAAAGTGCTATCTAGAGATAAGAAAGAACCCAAAACTGAATGGCAGTGAGTGACTGTTCACTCTCTTCTAGCAGCATGAGCCATCCCAGGCCAGTGTACCTGCTGACTAGGAGTAAGATATCAAAGACCCCCTACCTTTTCTCAGCCTGCAGGCTCATAAGATTGCTCCACAAGAGAGCCTTTGTTTTTTTTCAGGCATATTGGTTATTCTAATTCAGCCTCTGCAGGGGCTTTGAACAGGAGTCAATTCTCAATGTATTGAAGCTTTTAGAACCCTGAAAACCCCACTGCCAGTCTGATGATTTGGCAAGTTCTGAATTGAGAACTGGCTCATTCCCGACAATTCACCAGTCGTGTAAACTAACAGTACACTTTATGCTAAAAGCAGGACAATAAAAAAATAAATGAGCAAATACATTACCAAGAGCAGATTCTGCTTACTGCAAATATGTGCTATGCTTACTACAAATAGGTAAAAAGAAAGATTTACCACCACTTTGTATATTTTAGACAATTCAAAGGAAATGTGATGATGCAAAATCAAATTTAACATTGCTTTGCTTTTGGCAATTTTAGTTATTCTCAAGTTATATCTTTAATTTTTAAAAGAATATGTTTGGGGCTAGAATTTTACGTTTTACAATTTTCCTATCAATGTACAGAGATGCTATTTATTGCCCATAAAGTGAAATAGGGAAAG
>NW_006777514.1:157006-178721 GCF_000442215.2 Lipotes vexillifer
AATATTGTAGTTGCCCAAAGAAAGTGCAATTTAATTTATAAGTTGAGAATTTTTTTTATCTGTGAATTACTAATACTGTTTTGCAGAGTTGATGCTACATTACAGATATAGGAATAATAAGAGACAGTTGAGCCAGATTAGCAAAGAAGTTTGGTTTTAGTTCTGGAGTAAGTCCACTTGGGTTTGAATCCCAGCCCTCCAACTGCCTGTTTAGAAGGCAATTCATTTGACCTTTTTAAACTTCAGTTTTACAGCTTGTAAAGTTGTAACGTGACAGTTCTCTTGTAAGATTGTTGTGAGGATTTAATGAGGGTAATCCATGCAAAACCTTAAACCCAGCACTTCTTTAAGTATACACTACTATTAATTCCCAACAATTCTTGGTCAAGTTGTTTCTTTTAAAGATTCATCAATCAATATTATCATTCACCTACCAACTGGATAATGATTAAAGATATCCACTCTAAATAGGAGACAGTGTTAGTCTGAGTTTTTATTACTGTGATGTGGTATCACAGATCATCTCCTGTTGTTTAGATTTCAGCAGAATATCACTCTGTTTCATTTTTTCTTATCAAGGAACCTGACTAATAATAAAAATAAATCTTACCCAAATACAGCAATTTATAATTGATTTCAATTAGGTGATTTGTAGTTTTAGATAAATTATAATGTATAGAAATGATAAAACTTTAAAAAATAAATACAGCAAATATTTTAAATCACTCATGTCTGTTCCATATCATGGTCAGTTAAGAAAAAGAAAGAAAAGGAAAGGAATAGGGCTTCCCTGGTGGCGCAGTGGTTGAGAGTCCGCCTGCCAATGCAGGGGACGCGGGTTCGTGCCCCGGTCTGGGAAGATCCCACATGCTGCGGAGCGGCTGGGCCAGTGAGCCATGGCCGCTGAGCCTGCATGTCCGGAGCCTGTGCTCCGCAACGGAAGAGGACACAACAGCGAGAGGCCCACGTACCACAAAAAAAAAAAAAAAAAAAAAAAAAGGAAAGGAATAATGGGGAAGAGAAGTGGGAGATTAAATTACAAACAAAGTATGAAGGGAAAAAGTAGATGTAGAGGATCTTTGAGGGAGAACCATATTTGAGGAGAGAAAGATAAACACAACCACCAGAAAGATCATAATGCTCTCAGGTACCCAAGCCAGGGCAGGTATATAGATAAAAGAGGATCTACTGGTCTTCTTACCCTGGTCCATCAAAGTAGCCAGGTTTCCTTCTCATGTCACCTATCGTCTCCTCACTCTAGGCCAGATTCCTTCAATTTCCAAGTCTAGACATCTTTCTTGAGATTCCCTTGTTTCCTGTTTGCCAATTTGGCCAAAATTGCTCATTTGCTATCCATTGATGATCATCCATCAACCCCAGGAGCCAAACAAACCCTCTCCATCTTTTATTTGTTATAACCCTGAGTATTGTAACACTGTAAACCACTCCACTGCTTCGGCCACCACCAGGTTGATAAAACTGAATTTTAGAGAACGTCATACAATTATTCACTTTTTCTCATCTACACAACCCACTGAGAGCATTAGATTCCTACTGGGACCTTTCTGTCATCAGTGAATGCTTGTATGTGTGTGTAGATCATTAAAGTAAGATCACCCTCAATGACTGCATCTTTGTTTCTGAAAACGTCCTGCAGTACTAGAATATAGTTCAAGACTTCTGGGTTGCACTGGCTTGACATCAGATTGCTGGAAGGAGAAAATATGAAGAGTGAGCATATAAGAATAAACCTCCCTTAAGCTGGGAAAAATAGTCGACTTTACAACTGAACCTTGCAAATATTTTCTCCTGGTCTGTTGTTTGCCTTTTAACTTTGTTTATGGAGTTTTAAGCTATTCACAACCAGCCTTTGATTTTAATATCAGAATAGTGCCATATTAGGGGTAAAAATAACCACAATCTTTCCAACTTGTTTGGTTTTAGAACAAACGGCCCACGGGCTTTCAGAGTTAAGTTTTACCACTCTCCACAGCCCAATAGGACCCTGGCCTCTCTGAGATTGTAGGCATCAGTGATCAGGTTTTTAACAGCTTTTGCATAAAATCAAGCATGTAGAAGACTGAATTAGAAAGAGTCACACAGACATAGAAAACAAACGTATGGTTACCAAGTGGGAAAGGGGAGGAGGGATAAATTGGGTATTTGGGATTAACAGATACACACTGCTATATATAAAATAGATAAACAACAAGGACCTACTGGCACAGGGAACTATAGTCAATATCGTGTAATAACCTATAATGGAAAAGAATATGTATATATATACATATATATATAAACTGAATCACTTTGCTGTGCACCTGAATCATTGTAAATCACCTATACTTAATTTTTTTAAGAAAACAGTAAAAAAAAAAGAGAAAATAAAGAAGAACAGGCATAGATTTTTGTCAATACTTTTTTCCAAGTAAAATATTTTCTTTGTAAGGGTGCATATCTGTCATTTAACTCTCCTGTTCATTGGCATCCATTGCTCTAAAGACAAAGTCTCAAATATATACTTAACATGGCCTCATAGGTCCTCCAGGATCTGGCCTCCCACTGGCTTCCCAGACCATCTGGATGATCCATACCCTTCTTTGTTCTTCACTTCTGCTCAAGATCTGTGAACACACTGTACCTGCCACATGAAAATTCTTCCCTCCTTTTGCCACATTCTCCAGAGTCCAATTTAAATATCACTTTTCATAGAGCTAAAATATCAGTTACACTAGACATCCCGGCCCAGATTAGACAGGTTCCCTTTATTATATGTTCTGATAGCACCATCTACTTTTCCTTCACAGCATTTAGCACAGTATAGTATGTCTGTGTGTGTACATGAGATTATTTGATAACGATAAGCTCCATGAAGAAATAAGTCAAGTCTGATATCTCTGTTGTACTCTTTTTTTCTTGGGCACAATTCACATGTGGTAGATGCTAGAATATACTTTAACTAGAAGAGAAATATTACTATCACTTTCAATTCCTTTTAAAAGGTTATTTAGCACCAAACAGTAAATAAGGCAGTATTAGCAAAGAGAGAGTTTTAAAACTAAACTTCAAATAGCCTAATGAAAAATTCATTTCTGTTTTCTATCCTAACTAGAAAAAATCTGAATTATGTACTTGAAATTAATCTAAGATCTAGCCTTTCTCTGCACTTAGGGACTGATTGTCCCAGATATAAGATACACTTCTTATGAAATTGGCAATAGTTGTCTGAAATGGCAGAGAAACCAGTTTTCATTAACAGAGGATCCTGCCTCCTAGTGATAAGACCCATGTAAAAAAGGGATCCTCTCAATTCCTAGCAGTAGGTAAAAATAGTTTGGACTTTCTATTGAAAGAAATTGAGCACATGTCTATTGTTTCCTTAGACTGTGCCCACCGTACTCCTAGGCCTGTTTTATCTGCTCCTTGACACCAAAAGTTATAATTTGTGTTGATTTATTGATTGATTGATTTGTTTTCTGATTATCAGTGAAATGTGATGGAGATTGGAGAACTGAGGTATTGAGCCTCAAGTGTGGATTTCTGCTGTAAAATTAAAGTTTTAGATTGAACATGATATTAGGAAGTAGTTAGTCATTTGCCAGCCTATAGTCCCCAAGAAAATGACAAAACATGTATATGATGTGATTTCTGAGCTACTACTACACTGTGTCTTTTGTTTTTCTAGTATTATGAAGCAAACTGAACATTTGATGGTTTGAGCCAACTGGCACCACCTTACATGATGTAATTAAATTTTTATTGACATCCTGTCTGTCATGGTCGAAGAGGTACAGACATCATAAAACTACAAGTAAACCCAGGAAAATACAAACTACACACACACATACACACACACACGCACACACACACACACACATTTGAAAATACAACAGGCCATTTGTGTTATATTTAGATATTGCTATACCCATGGAAAACAGAATATTAATCAAATAATCTATCTTTCCTACCCCAAAAATGTTGCTTTATGTTTGCGTTTAGCTGTATGTAACATTTTCAGAAGATTGTTAATACCTTTAGATAATTACCAAAAAGGGTGTGAAAGACATCTGATATTGAAGGATTTAGAACACTCCTGTCTTAAATATCCAGACATAATATCTATCACAGTGCAAGTAGCTCAGCACTACTGGGGGCTAAAAAGGGTCAAGATAATAAGTAATTCTAAAATCTGTCCATACATCACATGAAACTGTCTATAATCTGTTTGGATGTTGCACCTTCATGAACAGATAATTATTTTTAATAGCAGTGGTTGCATGGACTTTAGTGAGCTGACAACAGTGACAGTAGAGTGCCAGCAACCTGCCCTCAAATTTATATTTTAGATTTCTTGAATGAGCAGTATTTTCCTCTTTGGGGATTTAATATTATATTTGCTTCTTGTACTGACACTATAGGTTTTGCTATAACCTTTGTTTCATATTCTGCATGAATCTAGTCATAAGAGGCTTCATAAAAAAAAAAAAAAAAAACCAAAGAGAAGACGGTGGTTTAAGTAACATAAATATGAGATAATTTATTCAGGTCATTTATAAATCCGCCCTTAAATAATTACAGGGTCACAACAGACTGTATTTGCTGATTGTGGTTGATATTCATTCCTTTTTTGTCATCTCTGTGTTCTCATGATATGTCTTTAGATCTAAAGCCTGAAGTAGGTTGAAATGTCTAAAATGATATACATTTAAGAATCCATATTATTACCAGTAAATGCACAGAAAATCTGACTGCATACCTTCCTCTGTGCTATGGTAAGGAAGGTGAAAGCATCTCAAAGGAAATACTGCAAAGGGTTGTATCCTGCAGCTACTTGAAAGTCCATACACTTCTTTCTTCAAACAGCAAAGCTGCAGCAAAGACAGGGATACACGTTCAAGTCATCTGCATCTTCTCAGAAACTGTGCCATAAACAAAGAGATGTCTTTATGTACCTGCTCAACACTAGGAAATCCACTTTACTTTGATGTTTACCTATGATGTGGGAGTTAGCAAGTTTTTACTCTAGTGAATCGGACTTTGCTTGGGCATCATTATAATATTCATTATAATATCCTCTGAGAGAGCCTATACACCCTATGCTGTCATCATACAGAGAAAAGCTAGAAACTTGTGAGAAGTAACAATTGATTGAATTCTTTCAAAGCTGGACTGTCAAGAAATTAGAACAGGAAAGGAAGTAATCATTTGAAGAGAGTAAGTGTATAAAGTAATGCCCTTGATCTCTCTTGGGAGCAATGAGAGACTATAAGTTCAAGACGATTAGTCCAAAACCTGGAACTGTGATTGGCAATGTGAATATATAGGTGGATTGACCTGATTTCACAAGAATAAATAGAATTCAATGCCTATTCAATTCAAATACTATTCTAGCTGAGAGCTGGTGGATATGTAGATATTAACTTCATAAATGAGGTTGGAAAGGCTGGAAAAGCATCCAAACAATTCAAACAGCATGGATAAAAGCCTGAAGTGAAAAAGAACTCTCAGTTGTTTGTGAATAGAAAATTTATTTTATTTTGAATGGGTCTGGCCCTTAAGCAAAATTCTGTAAAAGGAGTTTGAATTTGCTCTATGTGTTTTTGTTACTCCATTTCAGTATGTTTGACGTTAGGAGTTTACCATGCTATCCTTTCCTTGAATAATCACAATTAAAAGGAGGACTTCTACATAAAGGCATTGTATAGTCCACAAAAGACTGCCTTATTGATGGAGATATGTCATGCATTGAGAACTTGGCGGGGTATAGGGAGAATCAGGTATTGTTTTGGATGCTAGAATCTTACTGAGTTTTTACAGGACATATTTAGAAAGGCCTACTTCTCTTTATTACAGGAAAACCAGATGAATTTGGGATATAGCACACAAGCTATCAGTTGTGAAACTATTGATGCAGACGTGGCGTCTTCATCATACAAATATGTCATGATGTCTGTCGTTCAATGTCCACAAGTAAAAAATACTTTTAATTTTCCCATCATGTCACTACTGTGAAGTGAGTAGTTGGCAGGCTCAGAGGGAAAGTCAGACTGACTGCTTTTTGGTGCCTTCTAATTCACTCCCATCAAAGCAAAAACCTAGGGAAGCCAGTCATTTGAGAAAAGAACATAGAAGGCCTTACTTGTCTGTATAGCTAGGGAACAACTAATTGTTTAGCAATGTCTATCAATACAATGAACATGGTCTTCACAAAAATGTAATCAGATAATTGATAACTTTTAGCACCTACTATTTGCAAGGCTGACTACTATGCCCTGTGGAGAATAAAAAGACACATAAACACGCCTTATTCTCAAGAAGATTGACACCTACTGGGGGAAATGGTACACATTTATACTAACCAAATAATAATAGAAGGTGACATGTGACAAAAGCTAAATTAATCAATGGCCTAGAAAATAAGCACAGTGAGTAAACATTGAATATTAAGTGTAGAACATAAAAATAATTCTATCCAGAACATGCTTACAACATTTATATTTCATTTAATTCTGAATGATCATTTAACCTTCTCAAATTTGTATCTAGTCTGCATCTCAGAGCATGAATATCACATATTTTAAACTAAATATGCTGGTACATGACTATAATGAAACAAACTCTAACATTTCCAAAAGTTAAAGTGTACTTACAAACATTTATTTATTAAATATTGAATCCTGTGATCCCACAAACATACTTGAATATTACAGAATAAAACAGAAAATAAGCCTAATGCTATGCTTCAAAGAATGAGGAGGAAAGAGACTAAACATATTCAATACCATAAAGAGAAAAAGAAAGAAAAGACAGGTAAAATGCTAGCAGAAGTCTTCCTGATGACAAATACAGAAATCTTCTAATGAAATTTTGCCACAACTAGAATTTTAGCAAATAAATGAGCATGGAATTGAGAATTACGTTGCTGAGCAAAAGTTAGAGCACTAAACTATTAACTGTTTTTGGACAAAGATGAAAAAATTTTAAAGTGATCATTAAAAAGAATAAAGTAAAATTTAAACTCTTATGTTCAAACATTTAAATTAAGGGTTACAGTTAAAAGATGATAAAATATTTAAGAATATAATGCTATAACAGTGAAAATCAATACTCTTCAGAAGATGTCAAAAATAAGCAATTAAAATAACACTAATTACAGGGTAACCTGTGTTATATTTTTTTCAATATATTTTAGAAAAATAACTAATAAATGTCATTTTTCTATAAAAACATAGAAAGTGTCATACTGATGTGCTCTCATATATCCACCTCTAGAGTATGATTTTCTTGAAAGCAAGGATCTTTCATTATTCATTATTTGTATCTTTACCTCTCATAATAACGGAGGCATAATTGAAAATATTCTTGCTATTGTTATGAACACTGTTGGAAACAGAAGACTGGCTAGTTTTCCTTTCTGAAATCAACATTTTGGATCGTGCATATCCCAATTTCTCTTGATTGATATTCTTTTAAATTCTATTTATTATTTCTCCTTATTTCATTTTTTTAGGAAAATAGAAACTAACCCATTCCACAGATTAGCATTCCCATTTTAGTTGGTCAACTTGCCTTTGAAAGTCACATTCATTCTACTCTTTAGAGATTAGGCTTATTCTTCTTAGAGGTCTTTGTTTTGTTTTGCTTTGTTTTTAATATAACTTTCATTAGCCTTATTCTAACCTAAAGATCCCTTATCATTTATCTACAACCACATAGCAACCTCTTCTCCACTCCAGTTCCTTTTATTTACCCTTCTCTGGTACTTTGTTACCAAGATAATCTGGGCAAAATAGTTAAAATAAAGACATTTTAATAAAACGTAGGGCATACATTTTTTTGATCCAATATTCTTCTTGATTATTCCCAAATGTTATTGGGGAATTACATATGTCAAGGTATACCACGAATAAAAAGTGAAATGTGAATCTGGTTTTAAAAATTGTGTGATCAAAAGATTATGAAAGCATAAAAAAGGAAGAATTTAGAAAGCTTCATGGGGAAGTGGGCACTCAGTGGAGCTTTTGGTTGATGGAAGTGGTATGCTTGATGTTTAAAGTCTTAGTTTTGTAAAATGGAGATGATAATACCTACATCATAGACTTATTCTGAGGATTAAATAAAATAATATCTGTGGAATGCTTAGCTCACTGCCTAGCCCACTGGCCTTTAAGACAGTGCCTGGCACATTCATGGCAGCTATGGGATAATTATGTTTGTGGTGATGGTAAAGGCAATAGTCAGATTTGAGAGAGAGTATTCCATATCCATGCGAAAACCTAAGAAAACATTTTGCAGGCAAGAAAGTGTTCAGGTTAAGGAACAGAGAATATTCTGTTGCAACTAGAACACATTATAGAACAAACTTATTCAATAGATTAGAATTTTCCCCTGAGTAGACTTTACCACCATAATTAGTAAGCTAATAACATCATGTTATAATGCTTCCTAAATGGTATAATTGATAAAAGATAAATAAGTATAGAAAGAAAAGAAAAGTTAATGGAACCATACTTAAATTTATAACAAAATAGCCATGTAAATATCTTGGATTCCAGTCCACAGACAGCCATTTATTTTCTTCATAAATCAGTTAAGAATTATTTATCCAAACTGTTAAGTTACAAACACCACTGTGTATGCAGGAAGGTGTTCACTGTAATCCAGAAGAAATTGTGCGTCTATGTGTGTGTGCATACATAAAATGGGGATAATAACTACCACTTCATACGTTTATTGTAAAGACTAACTATATTAAAATATAAAGTGCTCAGAACAGTGTCAGAAACTAATTTTTTCAAAAAACGTTTGCTGTTATTTATAGTGGCATATTAAATGTTGATTCAGTAGATCCCAAACTTTCACATGCTAATATAAAAATAAGCAACTGCATAGATTTTTATTGAAATATTTGCAATTATTTCATGATCTATTGGTATCACAGACAGAATTTTAGCTTTGTTTGCCATGTTATGGGTATTTCTATATTTGGCTTCATTGAGACATGATCTTTGCCTGTTTAACCCCACATACCCTTCAAGGTGCATCTAAAAGCTACCTTTTCCATGAAGTTTTCTATGTTTCCAACCCTAACATCCATCTCAACCACTATCAGTAAGCACAATGTCATTCCTACCCCATTGGAATAAAAACTTATTCACTCAACAGTCTCATTCAGTTTTCTTTCCCATATTTTCTCCTAACTTCATTAGAAAATTCCTTGAGGTCAAGGATTATCACATATCTCATCTTTGTATGTCTTATATTAATGAGTAAGCTTTGTATACTAAAGGTGCTCAATAAGACTGTTTTATGCCTAGTATAATTAACACAATTGACATTGAGGAATAGTAACTGAAACAATAACAACCAAATTAAATTTTCACTGGCAGGGAGCAGGTTTTAATAAGAAAAAAACATAATAGACCATCTGTTATGGTCTGAATTGTGTCCCCCCAGAATCCTAACCCTCCATACCTCAGAATGCAATCTTATTTGTTGTTAAGGGCCTTTAAAGAGGTAATTAGGTTAAATGAGGTCATATGAGTGGACTCTGATCCAATATGACTGTTGTCCTTGTAAGTGAAGGAGATACCAGGCATTTGTGCATACAGAGGGACAACCATGTGAGGCCAAAGCAGCTAGAGGGCATATCTATAAGCCAAGGAGAGAGGCCTCAGAGGAAACCAATCCTGCCAGCACCTTGATCCTAGACCTCCAACCTCCAGAACTGTGAGACAATAAACTTCTGTTGTTTAAACCATCCAGTCTATGAATAAACCATCTATATCATCTTTTCATTAGATCCACAAAATTAGTCAGTGTGCTTAAATGAAAGAGATTGAATAAGTAAAGCTTACAAAAAGAATTTTATGTAGCCTTACTTTTATAGGTTGAATTATGCCCCCCTTCCCTAATTCATATGTTGAAGTCCTAACCCTCAGTACCTCAGAATGTGACCTTATTTGGAAATACAGTCACTGCAGATGTCATGAGTTAAGATGTTGTACCAGAATAGGGTGGTCCTCTAATCCAAAATGACTGGCATCTTTATATACTAAGAGTTGGGCTGTAGATATTCCTTTCCCCCACTTTAAACCTACTATCTTGCTTTAATACCACTGAAAGTGTATGTTGAGAACTAACTGGTAAATATGGTCTTAAGAAATAAGAAAAAAAGGAAAAGCAAAATCCACTGGTCACATGCCTTTGTACTGGCTTTTGCTGAGCATTTTCAAAGGGCACAATTGCAACTGGTTGTGAAAAATTTACATAATAATGCAACCTAATCTTAGGAGAGGCATTTGCCTACTCATTGACAGAACATTGAACTAATGGGTGAATAAGTAAATGCCTAACTATAAAATGTGTTTAGGGAACCAGGCTAGCTAACCATGACCATCAGAAAATACTTGGACTTTCTCTCTGAGAATCAGGAGTTTTTATATGTTCTACCCACATCCTGCAAAAAGATCCTTGGCTCCCTTACAAGAAGCCCTGGGAGTGTGTTTCCATAGTCAAATGCTTTCTGTAATATTTTTGGAAAAATAAATTATATTCTTTTTCCTTAAAGAAGGCCTTCAAAATTGTATAAGCTTCTGAATCCACCTCTGTCTCTGACAGCAATATTCACACTCCCTGTCAAAAGTGTGGGCTTGGAATTTCCTGATTGTAGCTTCAGGTGCAGCTCCTAACTGGGCTAAAGCTAAATTTGCCCCATTAGATGCTAATGGGCTCACTCATGGGTGGCAGAGAGCTAAAAGAAGTGCCAGTTTTTCAAGCAGTGCCCCAGAAATTGACAGTGGACTCCGCATGATGCCATTAAAAGTTGTTTCACAACAAGGCCAAATACTCTTTCCATTAGACTGGTCACACTTCAGCTAAATAGGAAGTATATGTCAGAGAAGTCCAGTTGAGGATAGGGAGGTAGATTGGGGGAGAGACGGAGAGAATTTTGAAAGTAAGTAAATGATATGGGGTAAAACTTTTTTTACAGGGAGAAATCAATTGATGAACTGAAAATAAAGTTTATCTTAGGGTTTCCCTGGTGGCGCAGTGGCTGAGAGTCCGCCTGCCGATGCAGAGGATGCAGGTTCATGCCCTGGTCCGGGAAGATCCCACGTGCCGTGGAGCGGCTGGGCCCATAAGCTATGGCCGCTGAGTCTGCGCGTCCTGAGCCTGTGCTCCGCAACGGGAGAGGCCACAACAGTGAGAGGCCTGTGTACCGCAAAAAAAAAAAAAAAAAAAAAAGTTAGAGAAATCATAATTGGCATTTAAAACTTAATTGCCTTTTAAAATGTATTCCCTTCCTGAAAAGCTTAAAGAATTAATTTCAAAGCATGTTGGAAAGATAGGAAAACTAAAGAATAAAAATATGCTCAACATGAGTGACACAGAGTAAAGGAGAGGCAATGACGAAAGAAAAACTTTGAACTCCCATTTTGATCCTCATGTTCCTAAAGTCAAGTGGAACTGTTAAAAGTTACAAAAAAAAATTATCTTGTTTGATTTTCATTTCAGTATGTTATACAAAAGGTTGAAAAGTGCCCTATTTTTTTAAATGTCACCAATTGTCCTACTATCAGAAAACCATTATCTGCTGACCTAACATCTGAAGGTGATAAACAATCTGCCATCAATGTGATAAATTAGCTCTTGTTAATCTAGATATGGTAGTTACTGAGTGTTTATGGATGGTTGCTGAACTTCAACCAAACGCTTATGAGAACATGTTTTAATTAAACCTAACACCAGGGTTTAATTACTGATATATTTTAATTTAAAAAATTTAAATCTCACAATAAAAATCTGGAAAATTCAACACACAGCGAAAGCATTTCACAATAATCAGTAGGTCTTGGACTATGAATATCAAGTTGAAAAATCATTTTAAAAATGTTTCTAAACTCCACTCCCACCCCAAATCCAGAAAACTATTTTTGCTTTTCTGTTCTTTCTCAATTTTCATAAAGGAATATAATGACATTAGACAATGATGCATCTTTCCTTAAATATTTAATACCATGTCTTTCAAAGTAGTCTTTGGGGATAAATCTATTTTTCTTGATTCTGAAGCATATTTTTTCTGATGAATCATTGTAGCTTAAACTGAGTATTAGCTGTAATATTTAAGTGTCCATAATTCCCAAAAGAAGTTCCAAGAACTCCTTAGGATATGATCTAATTTGACAGTCACTCAAAAATTCATCTTTATGAGTGGTAACTCTCCTGCACTGAACAATAAAATAGTCTATTGGATTCATTGCTTTTGATTTTATAAACTGAAAAGAAAGTCTGTCTTAAGCTACATAATTAAAATAATTTTTCAATAGTATGCTAACTAGTATGGAAGATAAGTACACCAAATTCTTCAGCTAATGCCTGATATTAATGAGAAATCTAACAACAGATTTGTTTAAATCTCAGTTCGTGTGCAACAAGATAGATTCCAGTATGAAAAGATGCCCTTACATATACAATAAAGAAATCAAAATGTTCTCTTTCAGTGGGTTGCAGTTTTCTTTGTTTCTGTCAGGAATAACTGATAATCAGCAAAATGCCAGAAGAAGGGCTCAATTTTCAGGAAGTTGCACCTGTGTTTTCAGCTGCTGTGGGTCAATGGTGGATACTCAAGCTGAAATTGTAGAAGCTATAAAACTGTTGACAGAAGAAATCAATTTTATTGCCCTCACATTCCAGAGTGAGCACATCAGGAATAGGGTTAACCAATTGCATACCAATCTGTAGACACCACTACCAGATGGAGCCATAATATTTTGATACTCCTTTAACATTTTGTCGTTAATTTTTATTTGAATAATAATAGTTGCCTTTTATTGAGTACTTACTGTGTGTCAGGCATCATACTAAAGGTTTACCCATTATTTATAGTTCACAGATGAAGAAAGTGAAACTTCCAGGAGATAAATCATCTGCCCAAAACCTCAAATCCCTTCCCCATCTACACAATGATTTTAATTGGCACGTTAGATTGGAAAACACATTACACTATTACCCTTCTCCACATAAGATGGTCCCTGAACCAAGCAGCAGGACTTGGGAGCTTGTAAATCTTGGACACCACCCTAGATCTACTGGATCAAACTTTCATTTTAACAAGTTCCTCACATGAGTCATATGTACCTTCAATTCGCAAAGCACTACACAATGCTCTATTTTATTGAAAAAAATTCGAGACCCTTATGGATATCATTTATCTTGCGAGTGAATTAAAATCAGTGACTTACTTGTAAATATTTACAAAAATTCTCAGCAGTCACACTTTCAGGTGTATAAGTAATGTATAAACTAAGGGAAAGTGCTTGAGGAAAGAAGCATGTTAGAGAATATTGCTAGGAAGTACAGCACATGAGATATGTTCTAATCTAAACTCAAAGATGTTTCATAATTTAATGTCCAAATCTCAACAGTATGCATTTTCCAGCGGAAATAACAGTCATATACTTTATTTATTTATTTTTAAAATTTATTTATTTATTTATTTTTGGCTGTGTTGGATCTTCATTGCTGTGCGCGGGCTTTCTCTAGTTGCAGTGAGTGGGGGCTACTCTCTTGTGGTGCGAGGTCTTCTCACTGCAGTGGCTTCTCTTGTTGCGGAGCATGGGCTCTAGGCACATGGGCTTCAGTGGGTGTGGTGTGCGGGCAAAGTGGCTCGCGGGCTCTAGAGTGCAGGCTCAGTAGTTGTGGCTCGCGGGCTCTAGAGTGCAGGCTCACTAGTTGTGGCGCACAGGCTTAGCTGCTCCGCAGCATGTGGGATCTTCCGGGACCAGGGATTGAACCCGTGTCTCCTGCATTGACAGGCAGATTCTTAACCACTGAGCCACCAAGGAAGTCCCCATATGCTTTATTTAAAAATCAGCTAAATTTATTCATCTTTTGTTTATCCATTCATCCATTCAACAAATATTTGCTGAATGCAAATATATGCATTTGCTGAATGCATATAAGACTGGGTCCCAGATTTTGCTAGCATCAGAATCATCTGGAGGGCTTGTTAAAATGCAGATTGCTAGGCCCCACCCCCAGAGTTTCTGACTCAGTACCTGTCTAACAAGTACCCAGGGTATGCTGATGCTGCTAGTCCAGAGCCTACACTTTGAAGATGATAGGCATTGTACTAGGTATTTGGAAGATTATAATGAATTAGATACTATTTCTTTTCTCTAGAAATCTGCACTCATGGGCAGCTACAGTGACTACACAAAAATGTGTAAGGTAGAAAGTGATAATCAAAAAGGAGTTACAAAATAAGTACTACCAGTATTCAAACCATGGATGGATACATTATTTCAGATGAAAGACTGAAGTGGAATTTGGGGAGAAGTTGACGTTGTGCTTGCAAAAAAACTGGTAGAATTTGTTCTACTAGAATGTTATGGGGAAGATATTCTTGGGGTAAAGAATTATTGAGTATTCTAAACTAAGATAGAGAAATATAAGAAGATATAATAGAGCCAATAGTTGGTTGATCCATCACAGTTTTTGAGAATGGGAAAAAAGAAAATAAAATTGGAAAAATAGGTTACGAAGAGTGAAGGTTGAAACTAAGTGCACTGGACATTTATTATAATAAATGGAGTGATAGTTAATATTTTAAAAGAATAGAAATATAATCATTTCTGTGTTTTAGGAAGTTTAATCTAGAAACTTGCCTTAATTCCTACAGCTAATATGTCCCAGAAGTAGAATTCTAAACACTGGTTTTTCTGACCCCAAAATTTTCACTTTCCATTCCCTCATTTTCCAAATGTTTTAGGGAAAAGGCAAAAAATGTGGTAAAATGTTAACTAAATGTAGCAAGTTCAAGGGCAGGATGGATAGAAATGATAGATAGATAAAGAAGATACAGGAGATTAAGTATGTTTCTAAACAGAAGGAAAGAATGAAAAGGAAAAGATTAGGAGAGAAACATGATGAGGTGTAGTATTGAAAAAGGCAGGAAAGAAGGTCAGCAGCGCTAGTGGCTGTCTGAGCTGTGGAAAGGAGGTAGCTTATTCTCCCACTATAATGGCAGGAAAGCAGAAATCAATGCACGAAGATACAGGTCATCTTTACCATGTAGCAGATAGAGGTGAAAAAGGTACATAGGATTTGGAATAAGATTATTTATCTGAACTGGTCTCCTATTCTTGACAAAGTACAACAGGGGGGTATTTGGAAGGGATAAAGAGGAAAGTGTAAAGATTAAACGATTGAGAAATTTAGAGAATTTAAAATAGAGATGTTTCCAATAGAGTAGACCAACCAGAACTTAGTTGTGTGGGTTTTTTTAACTCCAGACAAGAAATTGTGTTCTCATAATTCAAGTATTAAAGTATCACCTTCTAAAATACCACATTTCCATACCCATCACCCCATCTCCCTGCTTTCCATCACCCTGTTTTATCACACTCTGTATTTAAAAGTATCTTGTTTATTCACTTGTTTGTGTCCTATCTCTCCACCATCACTAATTTATATAATCCAGGAATGTAGATACTTTGTCTATCTTTCCCAGCACATACCCTCAGTGCCTAAAACAATGTTTGGTACATGCTAGGTGCCCCAATAAACAACACTTGTTAAATGAATAAATGTTATTTTATGAATTTGCCACATAACTGAGAAATAAAGCATTCTCAAAAGTTGGAGACTGGGATAACACAGGACTAGAGAGTTGTAGAGAGTGTAATTAACGCAAAAAAGTGGATATTTAGAATATAAGAGATATATCATAGAATTGCCTGCTTATGGGGCAGATTCAATCAGATAAGAGATGCTAGAAGAGTACAGATATGGAAGTTATAGTAGTTACAGTAGTTCTCAAAGTGTAGTCCAGAGCAAGCAAGATCGGCATAACTTGGGCACTTGTTGGAAATTCAGATTATCAGCCGCACCTGAGGACTGCTGGTCCATATATTTTAACAAGCCTTTCAGGTGATCTGCTGCAAGGTAAAGTTTGAGAACCATGGCTTTAGCTGTGAGGATAGTGCCTAATGATAAAATTACACTTAAAAGAAATTGTTTTACATAGATCATGAATAATATAAACAAAATTACTCTTCAAAGAAATTGTTTTACATAGATCATGAATAATATAAACAAAATTACACTTAAAATAAATTGTTTTACATATATCAGGAATAATATTCGATGCAAAGCATATATTTCACAATTCTCCCTCTGCTGAAGGTACTCAGGACAAAACTAGATGACTATTTGTTTACTTTGTTGAAGGCAGAATTCACGTATCCATAAAGTAGAGCTCAAAGCGTATCGTTATTGACCCAATCTTGAAAGTCAGTGATTATCAAACTTTCACTCTACATTTAGTCCACTGTAGATAAATCCTTAAAATGGAATTTCATCAAATCTGCTCTTTTTATTCTAAAATAATTCATTGCTCTGCAAATTGCCGTTGTCTCCATTAACTAAGAACTCACAACTGAGAAGTTGAATTAAACTCGTTTTACTGTATTTTCATGGAGATAAAATTGTCACAGACATCGTTTATCTCTATATATTATCTGGTTCTTTTCAAGGAAAATTTGTGCAGTGTCTCTAATTTTTTCACTTGAAAATTACCAGAACAAAAACCCTGTAATGTTCCATGAGAAAAGAAGAAACGGAACTAAATGAGCACAGAAATATCAACCTAATACCTGGAAATCAGAAATACATTCCCAGGACCTTACCTAACAAGTATTGGAAGTTTGATTAGGCTCCCCTGCCCATGAAGTATGGCTTTGCTGTCCAAAAAAAATGTCTGTTTAAGATTCTTAACAGCTTTCCAAATGATCTACATTGCCACCACAGATGAAATGCCTCTGCCAGCCACATCAGGCTGATTGGGACAAACCATGAACAAGTGCCAAACTTCATTCCCTAATGGATTCTCTTAGCAGAGAAATCCAGAGAAAGCAGCAAATTGAAAATTAAATTGGTGCCATAACAGAGGCAGATAACTAGGGGGATGCGATTAGAGGTTGGAAGTGTCAGATAGGGGTAGAAACAGGGTAACTGTTCTAATGAATGATCTTAAAGGAGATAGACTGGTCATAGATAACTGGCCAAAAACTTGACAGAAAAAGCTTTATTTAGTGTAAATAGTTGGGACAAGTAGATAGTTCGATTTAGTTTCACAGTTAGATACTTTTAATCAGGTTGTTATGTCAACTTTGCTTATGGGCAAAATTATATGCTCCTAAAAATCTATGGTTGTAGTAGCTCAGCTTTACAAAATATAAGCAATCCAAAGTATCTGAGACTTCCTGTCTCTGTCTTTGAGGAAAGAATTTCTTCCTCATGGTTTTTTTTTTTTTTTTTTTTTTTGGTGCGGCCCAGCTGCTCCGCGGCTTGTGGGATCCTCCCGGACCGGGGCACGAACCCGTGTCCCCTGCATAGGCAGGTGGACTCTCAACCCCTGCGCCACCAGGGAAGCCCCTTCCTCATGTTTTGATTGGAGATAATCGGATTGACTCTCACAAGAGAGGATTTGAGTTCACCAGAGATGGTACCATTGTCGTCTAGGATGTGTCAAAAAATTTAAAACAATAAGGCCTTCAGAATATGCTGGCCTGAACTGAAGAGGGGGTAAAAATGTAAGAGGCACTGTTGTGTACTCTGGTGTCTGCTACATAGACCTGGCTTTAGCATACCTTTGTTAGAAGGTTTAATAGATATTGATTATAACCTTATGATTCTACCAATGTATCTATGATAGATCATTTAGCTATGTAGTAGGCTGAAAAACAATATATTCTATATAAGCATTCCACACTTTTTTTTTTTTTTTTTTTGTGGTACGCAGGCCTCTCACTGTTGTGGCCTCTCCTGTTGCGGAGCACAGGCTCCGGACACGCAGGCTCAGCGGCCATGGCTCACGGGCCCAGCCGCTCCGCGGCATGTGGGATCTTCCCAGACCGGGTCACGAACCCACGTCTCCTGCGTCGGCAGGCAGACTCTCAACCACTGCGCCACCAGGGAAGCCCCCACACTTTTTAAAATGAATATTTGTTCATCACTGTCACCAACCATGAGGTTTGCAATGTACTTAGAATGCTGTGTCCTACACCCACACAAAATGGGGTTCCTCCCTAAATTTTTTATCAGTACGCCTATCTATAATAAAAATATGCAATTCCCTTTCCAGTATAGTTTTCTTCAAGGAGCATCTACTCCTTCAAATTCATCTCTCAAAAAATTAAAAGCATCTAAAACTTGGTGTTAAATGCTAATATTCTGTTGCCTTTATAGGACATTCTTCACATGTTAAAGCCATAACTATTATGAAAACAGGTAGTTCTGTTTGACTATTCTAGGATGGAGAGAGAAGGAAGATCTAGTGCTGCATTTGTCTGGTGGGCTTACAATGGCCACAGATGTTGATGCTAATAACATAACAGTATGGCATGGTTAGTCATTTAAATGAACTAACAAGAATATGTATTTCTTTACCAAGTAAAATTAAGTGCAATTTTATAGTGATATAATGATTGAACAACATTTTTCCTGCTTCCTCTTATGTTCTTTCTCTTTCAAGCTTGAGCAATTAACCAGAACCTTTTGAATAACACTGTCTTTATTGTTGATAAAGTATTCCTGAAATAAATAAAATTTCTGGAATCCTAACTATCCAAAGCAATTGAGTTTGAACTTGTCAGTCTAATTTTTCATCATTTTGTTTCTTTTTTAGATAATTTTTTCCTTATCCCAAAAGTAATGTGTATACTTCTTTGGAATTTAGAGGCAAAGCATATAGAATGAACTGTTAATATTTTAATGAAAAATGAATAAAATATTCATAGTCCTTTATAGAGAGAAAACACTTGCTTAATCACCTCTGTCCTGGTACTCCCTGCTGATTAGCTTGGAGACTGCTGGGAAGGGATATGTTTATTAGGCTGAAAAACTGAGTTGGACAGCAGATAATGTGTCTGGTTATTAAAAATCAAACTTTAATGCATAGGTTGCAAAGTCCTCTTATTTGCATTGTCATACAGCATTAGACAATATCTACAAAGTTTCCCAGACAAATTATTAGTCAGATGTAGAGTTTATAATTTCTGATAACAGGGAACTCTAGGTAGATAAATCATTACAAATTGCTCATTTCTAAATTACACTATATTTTATAAAAGTTAAAAGATTGTCCATTTCAGAAAGAAGATCACAAGCAAATATGGATCTAGCATAAGCAGCTGTGTTAGTACACACACAAGAAGTGTGATAATGTTTTTGAGTTACATTCTGGAGAAAGTATATCAAGAATGCCATGGCAGTTGACACAGGTTAAAAAGGATAAATATAGGGCAGAAGATAAATCATGCTTCAATACCTTCTCTCTTGTCTTTATTATCTGTTTCTGCTCTAACTTAACGTACCTAGATTTTGATATAGTACTTAGAAACTTGGAGTAGGATTTCCCCAGTGTGTCATGACTTCTATACTTGCTTGGGAAGGAGAGGGAAGGAAATGAATACTGTGCACATACAAATATATGCTCAACATTTAAATACTATAGCAGCACAAAGCAGCTGCTCAGTGAAAATTTTTGAAGGATTAGTTGCTAATTTTTTTCTTCTACTTACTTTAGGATTATTTGGCTCTTCTCTTTCTGGCCAAAAGAGAAGCTTAGAGCATTGATTTTACATCTTTCATATTCTCTGCTATAAGGAGTTGGACTTTAATTTCTACCAACAATGTTTTCTCTGTAAAATTTTTGCAAATATTTCCTTAGGTTTCCTCTTAAGCAGTTGGTATTTTTCTTATGTTACTATCTTTTAACATTTCATGCTTAAACTTTTTTTTTGGCTGGGAAAACAACTTTCAAGTTGATTACATACCCCAATATTTTATTCCTCTTGCTATAATTCTAGAAAGAATCTTCTAATAAATATTCATAAGCAATGGTGAATTTTAAGTAAAAGAGCAGATCTCCTAATAGAAGAAAACAATGTTTGTAAGCCCTATAGAACAATAACTTTTCATGTAAATGTTTCCCTATTGAAAGAATTATTAAACAACCAAGGAAAAAGTACTCATAACTAATAACTATATCCCCCTTTAGCATAACTGGACTTCCTCAACCTATTCATAAAAATGACAGCACATTTCTAATAATAATTCAAATTTCACTAGTTCTTACCCCTGCCTAATACTATTAGAATTTCAGCAACTTGAAAATGGTCATGCCACGTTCCCTCCCCCAGCTCAGTTATTCTGCAGGTGACCAAAAAGTCTCACAATTAATACACAATACAGCTGTTTCCTGCTAGGTGCTTCCATTACTCTTGCAAGTTGTGCCACAATCCTGCAAAGGATAGCTGTTGCTCACCAGATACCACCAGAGACACAGAAGATTTTGTGTGCAGGGAGATGTTGTGCTCAGTCGGAAGAACTCCTCTCTGACCTGTGTTTTCCACTCTGCTAAGAGGATCTCAAAACTCTGATGCTTACGCATCAAAATTTTTGGAAAGCTTTAGTTACAATTCCTCTGCACTTTATAGGACTCAACTGGAGTTGAGTCAGAAGACGAATCTAAATAACAGAAACTACGACATTCCCAATTTATTATTGATAAAGATAGATCTTAATAATTATGTATAATTTCCCTTACACTTTTCCAATAGCATAGACAGATTTTATATAAATGTGTATGATATGATACAAACTCTGTGCGTGCGTGTGCGTGTGTGTGTGTGTGTGTGTGTGTATGTGTGTGTGTGTATCAGACAAGGCATCTCATGAGACCAACATAAGCAGATTTTTTTAAAAAACAACAAATTTGTATTGTTATCCAAAAGTTCATATAAGTAGAAAGAAAAGTTTTCAACTTAGGTAAAAATTTAAATACACGCACATACACACACATACAAAACAGATGTTCTTATGAAAAGAGAGATTCAGTTGTCAGTTGTATTCCATAATTTGAAAGATATTGATATGACTTTCATCTCACAATTTCCCTCAAACTCATGTCTGAAGTCCGAGCATTTAGATTCATTTGTCCTAAGCTTTTACAGCTCATGTTGCATTGAATATGAAATGATTGATTAGGAGCACCCTAAGCTACTGTGACCAGGAAGAATATTTTAAAGACTTACAGAGGAAGAGTGATATCAACCATATGTTGGCTCAAAGAGGGATTTTTCTGCTCTGCAAAGCTGAGTCAGAAGATATTCTCCCTGCAAGGTGGTAGAACACAATGCTATCTAAGACCACAGCATGGGCAAAATGCAGAGGCAGCAACCAGGGATGGCCCAGGGCTTAGATCAAATGAAAAGACAGCACTCTTTGTATATACATAAATGGAGATAAAAGTCAACTCTGTGAAACATGCGGCAGGCATTTTTCAGAGTAAATTGGAGGGGACAAATGTTCTCTAGATTTCCTCAGATAAAACTCTGGTATTTAAACTGAACTTTGAATTTTTGCACTAAATGGCAATATAATGTCACTTCTTCCTGAAAATCCAATAAATCTGTAGTAAAGTGATTTTAAAGACATAACCTGATAAGCATGGGAGAATAGCAAAGTATACAGTATACGACAGAAGACAAAGGAAAGAACAGGTGATGGATACAGAATATCAAGAAAACTAGGCCTTAATTCAGCAAGCAAAGCTGAGAAGTAATTCTGTTAACACCACAGAATGCTCAAACGTTTCATGAATCTATAGCACCAGATACCTCTATAAGGGTGGCAAGGAAGCAGGAAT